>NC_092807.1:55681738-55844238 GCF_040954645.1 Diabrotica undecimpunctata
GGAACGGCCAATTATCTCGTAGATTGCTAATCATAATTTTGTACAAAAATTGAGGTACACCTATTTTGGGATACGGAGATTCTATATTTGATATTTGCAATGTTGCCAGATTTGCCGTTTCTCTTATATTATTAGTAACTTTGGTCTTTCAAATTCATCACCCTGTATATTCAGTCATTATTGGAATCTCATATTCAATATGAGTTCAACCATATCTAACACTTATGAGTTTATGTGGTCTGGAAGGTTTTAAATATATAAAACAGTGCAAAATATGTAGATTTTAATAAATTTAAATATTTAAATGTAGAATGCTGTGATTTTGACATTTGTTCACCATTTACATTATTAACTAAAACTGACAGTAGTTGTGTTTCAAAAAATTCTGCAAGATAAATTGCTTCTCTAAAATGGCTCTTAACGAAAAATAACAAATTACTATTATAATTATGAGAGCGTACGGTGACAGAAAAAGATCTTATTGTGAAGTAGTCAACTTGTTCAATAATACTTTCCCAAACCGTTCTCCTATTCATAAGACGACGGTACAAAAAACTGTAAAGAAATTTGAGGAATCTTTAGAAGTAAAAGATAGATACCGATCAGGTAGACCGAAAAGAGTTGTGAATGACAACAAAACTTTAGATATAATGCAAAATTTTCTTGAAGATCCACATACATCCTCACGCAGGGTTGCACAAGTACATGATATAGGTCGTTCTTTAGTCTTACATGTATTACGTACGAATAAATTTAAACCATACAAAATTAACTTATTGCAAGAATTAAGTGAAGATGACTTCGATCGTAGATTAGAGTTTAGTGAGGTAATGATGGATAAAATTGAAAATTTCGTTAACAGAATATGTTTTTCCGATGAAGCAACCTTTACACTAAGTGGAAGTGTAAATCGACAAAATTTGGGGTACTGGAGTGACGTAAATTCACACTGGATGCGTGAAAACCATACTCAAAGACCACAAAAATTAAATGTATGGTCAGGAATAGTAGGTACTCAGTTAATTGGGCCAGTTTTTATCGAAGAAAATTTAACGTCAGATTAACGCCCCAAACTTGTTTGGGGCCAATTTTAATCAGATATGGTTTTAGCAAGATGGAGCTCTAGCTTATTTCTTATTTTTCTTATTTCATCTTATTTCTCTAGCTTATTTCGGTGTAAATGTTCGTCGTTATTTAGATGATTTCCCGGACGATGGATTGGTAGACGAGGTGGAATTGAATGGTCTCGTTCACCTGATTTCAATCCTAAAGATTATTTTTATTGAGGATACTTGAAAAATTCAGTACAAAAATAAACTAGCAAGTCTAACAGAGCTAAGGCAACAAATTATCGATAAACCTCGAATAATTTCTAGACAATAATGGAGAAATGTGGTAGACGCATTCTACCATCGATTAGGATACTGTCAACTCACAAATGGAGCACATTTTGAACACTTGAAAAAGTATTTTTTGTTACGTTTTAATGTAGTTGAAAAGAGTTAGTATTAAAATATGTATTGAGATAATTAGGCGTTGCCAGACTTTTGTTTTATGTATTTAAGACCTTCCAGACTACATAAAATCATAGGTGTTACATATGGATAAACTCGTATTGAATAGGAGATTCCAATAATGACTGAATATACAGGGTGATGAATTTAAAAAACCAAAATTACTAATAATATAAGAGAAACGGCAAATCTGGCAACATTGCAAATATCAAATATGAAATTTCCGTATCCCGTACACCTATTTTGTATCTCACATTTTGTACAATTATTACTAGCAATTTCCGAGATAATCTGCCGATTCCAGACTTTTGGGCCACTGTATATATATATATATATATATATATATATAGTAAATAAATCCCTCTTAAATATTGGGGAAATCTGCAAGAAAGACTCTAATGTGTATCAATTGTTTCGCCGAACGTTTTCGCCAAAGAGAATTAATTTGGCTTCTTCAGGGCTGAAAGAGAATAAATTATAATTAGCTACCATATATTATCTATTAAAACATTATTGATCTTACCGTAACTTAGAATTGTAGAGTTAGAATATTAAAAAACTTTGCTAGTAACATAGTGGTGTTTTTTGTTACTAAGTGCAAAAAAAGTTTTTTTAAGGTTTGAAATGTATGGTAGCTTTGAACTTGACACGTAAAGGCTTACCCAAGGTCAATCGAAAAACCCAATGTAACTACATTTAAAAGGAGGTAATTCTTTGAATTGTCGGTAATAACTAAATTTTTGATTTTTAGAAAGTTTAAAAGTGAGGTTCTGTTTTAGCCAGAACGCAAGCGCTGACAACTTCAGTAGTTCATATGAATCTTTATGTCGTTAAGGTTCATTGGTAAAAACGAATGAAATTAAATCCCAGTATAGGGAAATATTGTTTTGATTTTCTTTATTTAATTATATTCTATTGTTCATTTATTATTGCATCTTATTGAGATGTATCTAAGAAAAGCAAGGGAATGTTATATATTTTTTTGTTAATGAAAATTAATTATAAAGGTATGTTAGTTGTTAATGGATATATCAGTCAAGTGAGTTATCTGTGATGTAGTATTGTTCTTGGTATCTGATTTAAGTAACAAGTGGTATATAGGGGAGAGGGGGGCAAGTTGTTACACGGGCAAGTTGTTTCACAATTATTTTAAAACGCAGCAAGTATCATGAGTTGCCGATATTTTATGGAAAGTTGGGTCAACCGACCCGTCATCTGTGAACGGATATTGATACTCAAGTCAGACATCCATCATAGTGTTATTGCTTAGAATGTGGTTTCGGGTCTAAAACTGTACCGTTGTCAGGTGGCTTTTGTTTTTATTTGTGAGAAATTGGTAAGTAGTATAAATATGTGTATTATATAGTTTTGAAGCGTATATATTTCTCATTATTGGCATGCTATTGTTAGTAATTGATTCTCAATATTTACCAAAAAACGTTGACTTAACCTCATTTCGTACACGTGGGGCCAGTTGTTACAATAATCTGGGGCCAGGTTGTTACTGTAACAACTTGCCCCGAACACGTTAATGTAAGAATATATCGAAATACCTACAATGGTTACAATATGGTTACCATAATTTATGATTTCACTAAAAATCCAATATTATGATCAGACATATTTTGTAGGAATGTATGTGTATGAATGTGAATGAATGTGTATTTTGAGGAAGATATAAATTATATGAATCGAAAATTATTTGAGGAATATGCCAAATGGGGGCTTACTGTAAACATAAGCAAAACAGAATATTTAAAAATTGGAGGAAATACCACAGATCTGAGGCTTGAAAACGCAGTCATAAAAGGCTGCAACCAGTATAAATATCTAGGAAGCATCATATCAGCAGATGGCAGAGTTAAGATAGATGTACAAAACCGAATAACCCAAGGGAAAAAATGCATCCGAATACTGAATTAATTATTGTGGTCTAATAAAATAAAGATGCATACCAAACTTCGCGTATACAGAGCAATTGTAGAACCAATTACCACATATGGTGCCGAATGTTGGACGATGACAAAGAATGAACGAGATAAAGTAGACGTTGTGGAAATGGATTATCTTAGAAGGTCATGTCGAGTATCGAGAATGGAAAGAATCAGGAATGAGGAAATACGAAACCGTACAGGAATTAGAGGTACTCTTTCAGATAGAATACAAGGAAGGCAATTACAATGGTATGGTCACGTTATGAGACTGGAGGAGGAGCGGTGGCCAAAGAAAGCCTTAATGTATGTTCCGCCAGAAAGAAGGAAAAGGGGAAGACCACCAAATTCCTGGAGAAGAGAAATTACAAAAACAATGCAATCTAGAGGCTTAGAAGAGGGAGATTGGAGAGATAGGAAAAGATGGAGGCTGAAATGCGGGAAGCAGCAATCGCCGTAGGACCCCCGTTATATGATGATGACATATTTTGTAGATAGTAATTTGTTTGTAATGAATAGCATACCTACCTACATTTATTTTCGCAAAGCATGTTAGAAACACAGATTAGGTTTTATTAAATTTTTCTATCTTGAAATTATTTTGGTTGTTTTCAGATAGCTTAACATGGTGCGAACGTATACCAAGAAAAGCACAAGGGGTATTATTCCAACCGAACAATCTGAAAGGGCGGCGAAATCGGTTTTACAAGAACACTTGTCAATTAGGGATGCTGCTACTCGCTATGGAGTTAATTTTATGACATTGCACCGCTATATGAAAAGAAAATCAAACTTAGGTGCTAAAAATAGTAACAAGAACTTAGTCGGCTACACTACGGCCAGAAAAATATTTAACAATGCTGAAGAAGAGGAACTTGCCGAATATACTGAGCATTCTGCTAAAATTTATTACGGTCTTACAACTTTTGATTTGCGAAAATTTGCATTTCAATATGCAACAGCCAACCAAATATCTGTTCCGGAAAATTGGAAGGTTAATGAAATAGCTTCCAGAGACTGGCTATATGGATTTTTGAAGAGGCATCGAACTTTATCAGTCCGGACACCTGAAGCTACTAGTATGAGTCGAGCTACCGCGTTTAATCGTCATAATGTGTCACAGTTTTTTAACAATCTCGGCGAAGTTTATGATAAATATAAATTTGAGCTCCAAGAAGTGTACAATATGGACGAAACTGGACTTACAACTGTCCAAAGGCCTACAAAAATCATTGCAAAAAGGGGAACTAAGCAGGTAGGTGCTATCACATCTGGAGAAAGAGGTCAACTTGTTACCTTGGCATTAGCTGTCAACGCAACTGGAAATTTTGTACCTCCATTTTTAATATTTCCGAGAAAGAAATTCAAAGATGTTATTGTAGCCAATGGACCTCCTGGTTGTGTAGGTGCGTCTCATTCCTCTGGATGGATGACATGTGATAACTTTTTGTTGTTTATGAAACATTTCGTCCAGTTTTTACGATGTAGCAAAGAGAAACCCGTTTTGATGGTATTAGATAATCACGAGTCTCATTTGTCTATTCCGGTGTTGAATTTTTGCAAAGAAAATGGAGTGGTTCTTTTAAGTTTCCCGCCACATACATCACACAAGTTGCAGCCGCTTGATAGGACGGTATTTGGCCCACTTAAAAGATATTTTAATAGTGCTGCAGATGCATGGTTAAGATCTAATCCCGGTAAAGTAATGAACATTTACGATATACCTATCGTTCTTAAAGATTCATTTCCTCTTGCTGTTACACCTCTCAATATACAAAAGGATTTAGTGTGACAGGAATTTGGCCATACAACAGAGACATTTTTCAAGATGATGAATTCTTGCCTGCAGAGGTAACAAATAGGCCAATAACAGAAAATATAAACGCAACATTAGTCATAGATCCGGCACCTATTGGCACCGAAACACATAGAACTCCTTCCCAACAGCAACCTTCTACAAGCACAGATTTTAACTTGGCGATAAATGAACCTGTCGATTCACCTACTCATATAACGCCCCAGGAGTTGAAGCCTTATCCAAAAGCAATACCAAGGAAATCCAAAGGGGGTCGGAAGAATAGAACTTCCGCTGTTTTGACTGATACTCCCATTAAATCAGCTTTGGAGGAGGAAGAAAAGGCAAGACAAAGAAAAAAAAATGTGGGGGCAACCAAAAGAAACATATCAGGTGAATCAAGAAACAAGGTAAAAACTACTGTTAAAAAATGTAAGAAACGGACCGTCATTACCAAAAACACCTTCAAAAAATCAGATTCTGAAAGCTCGGAAGAGGATGAGGAATCGACGTGTCTGGTATGTTTAGCTCCATTTTCGAAGTCCAAAAATGAAGAATGGATTCGGTGCATTGTGTGTCAAAAGTGGGCACATATTGCTTGTGGAAAAGACGATGATTTTTATATTTGTATTCACTGCTCGTCCGATAGTGACTAGTTTAACATTCTTGTAAACAGGTTTGTTCAGATTTTTATTTTTTATTTTATTTCATTTTGTGTTATGTTTATAATATTTTTTGTAGCTAAGCAAGGGTTCTTTCTGTGACCACTAAATAATGTTGTGGGAAGTTTTTAGAATTTTTTTTTCTATTGTAACATCTTACCCCATGGACTGTATCAATTTGCCTCATAGTGGGGTATGTTGTTACAATTTACAAGTTGAGTTAAATTGATAATAACAAAATGTTAAATATGATTTTTTAAATAAATTAAAATTAACATTATTTGTGTAAATGTATCAACTACCTTAATCCGATTTTAGTTTTCATATAAAAGATCTACTATTGCCCAAATAAATAATAGAATCAATTATGTAACAACTTGCCCCCCTCTCCCCTATCGCTTAGATTCTTAATGTCACTCTTTACATTAATGGAGAAATCGTTAAGGAAAATATAAGACATTTCAATGAACTCTCTTTTAGATTTATTGTTCTCACGGTGGAGAATTGTAGTGTTCGTATAGTCCATGAGATGACCAGTGGAATGGACATGTTTGGCTAATGCACAACGGTCAGGGTGAAGTCGAGAATCACTTTTGTGTAGTGTAATACGTGATTTCAATAATTGAGATGCTTAACCGATGTAGGAATTGTTACAAGAGAGACATGGAATGTTGTAGACAATATTACTAAGCCTATCTATGGGAGTCTTATCTTTTATCTTAGAATAAAGATTATTAATTGTTAGGGCTGATCTACAAGCCACATTAAGTTTAATGTTGTTATTATTATTGCCAAAGATATTTTCAACACTTTAAGCTATTTTCAAAGTTTACACCACTATGTTACTAGCAAAGTTTTTTAATATTCTAACTCTACAATTCTAAGTTACGGTAAGATCAATAATGTTTTAATAGATAATATATGGTAGCTAATTATAATTTATTCTTTTTCAGCCCTGAAGAAGCCAAATTAATTCTCTTTGGCGAAAACGTTCGGCGAAACAATTGATACACATTAGAGTCTTTCTTGCAGATTTCCCCAATATTTAAGAGTTTACTATTTAACTAATCTGCAAAGATTAAATTTCTTTTCTATATATATATATATATATATATATATATATATATATATATATATATATATATATATATATATATATATATATATATATATATATATATATATATATATATATAATATATATATATATAATATATATATATATATATATATATATATATATATATATATATAATAGATTTCCATGGTTAATAAAGTTAAGCCTAGAACTGTGATTAATAATATTACAAGAATCAATATTAAACTCAATATTCTTCCGGGTTGAACCGCGTCGATTATTAGCGGGCAAATTGCAAAAATTATAACGTTAAAACCTACTACAGTGGTTCATAACTTTTTTTGATACTCCTATTTCGACCATTGCCACTCAAGCTTTAGCAAAAGGTTTTAATTACTTTGTTACCCCAAGTCACATTCCAATTAAGACAATCATATGTCAAATTGAAGATGTCATCTCCAGTTTACCTTCCGAAGATGCTAAAATCACTAGACAAGACATCGCTAGAGTTCTTAGAAACCTCCTAGAAGTCTCCTACTCCAAACATTAGCTAAGCCGAGAAAAAAGCCCTAAAAGAACTTCACTTAAATCTAAATGTAGTCATTCTTGTCTCAGATAAAGGCAATGCGACCGTTATCCTAAACACTTCTTACATCAATAAACTCTCTAATCTCATTAATACTAAAAACTACAGACTAATTACTAATAATCCAACAATCTATCTGTAAAAAATAAAAAGGGGCATTATCAATAAAACCTCTATTTCTATTGACATAAATAATCACTTATTTCTCATAAAAAGTCTTCCAGAACACCGCGAATATATAGCCTACCGAAAATTTACATAGCCTATATTTCTCTACGTCCCACTGTCAGTGCATACAAGTGCCCTACATAACCATTGGCTAAGTACTTGGCCAAAACTCTACAACTTCTTGTAGAAATGCTTCATTCTTCGTCAAAAATTCTTTTCATTTTATCAAACTTCTTAAACAATACCAGATTTCACCGTCAGACATTCTAGTAAGTTTCACTCTTTATAAACTTTTCTATACACGAAACTGTAAACATTCTGAAAAATAAATACAGTATCTGGCAAAACCACTTAACTCTCATTACATATTATGTCAAACACTTATTTCATTATATTATTTAAAATTTACGGTATAGACATCACATTATCTAGCTACGGAAAGCTCGAACTGAAATGGAAGATCAAATTAATAGAGCAAACAGAGCCGCAGGCTGTCTGGATGAAACAATATGGAGAAATCAAAATGTAGGGAAAGAAATGAAAGGCAGAATTTACAAAACAGTCAATAGACCACTAATGCTATACGCGGCAGAAACAAGACCTGACACAGAGAGGACCAAAAAGATGTTGGAAACAGCAGAGATAAAAACACTTGGAAATATTGCTGGTAAGACACTATGGAACAGTGCTAAAAGTACAGATATACGACGTAGATGCAAGGTGGAGAACATCAAGAACTGGATAAGAAATAGAACAGTAGAATGAAATGATCATATAAGCCGAATGACAACAAATCGTAGTAGTAAGTAGTAAATACGGCAAGAGACGGTTTCCCAATAGGAAGACGATCAGTAGGAAGATCACGAAAACGATGAAACGATAACTTACTGGAGGCACATTGAAAAACAGACAGAGTTATGTCTATTTAAAAACAAGAAGAAAATTTGCGGTCAGGAAGTACCAAACAGACATATATACCGATCTTTATAAATGAGTTCAAATGCACTGGAGATAACTAAAAAAAGCTTTCCTTAGTTTCTACCCGATCTACCCGATTCCGTGAAAATACAGTTTGTTGTATACTCTGTGTATTATCTATTTACCGTTGAAAAGGTCTTCCCTACCCATATGTCTCTAAAATATTAGGACACTTTATTATGTGCTATCCTCTTCACAGCATTTTTAAACCCTATTGTGACACTTATAATGATACTTGAAAATATTTCTCTTAGCTTAAATCCCAACATTGGCACTGTATACCTTGATGAGACACTTTGGTATTTTTATAGATTTTTTTAAATAAGGGTTAAAATTTTTACACCATAAGTAAATACTCAGAGCACCCATTTTTATTTAAACCTTTCCGTTTAAATATATCAGTATGTTTGTTTTAAATATACATCTTATTCAACCAATAGCCGCTCATACTAATTTTATCCGTGTTTTAATTGACCAGGTTTATCTTGACTATACATATTCTTGAAAGTTAAGTGTGAATTAAATATATTTTTTTTAAATATTACATATTCGATTTGGTATTAGATTAATAAGTTTCTGCGATCATATGAATTTAAAGATAATAAATGGATACTATCAGCAAATGGATATTCATAAATTCACGTAGTCAACCAACGATAAATTTAAAGTCAATATCGATTACGCAAGGAATCTGTAACGTTATAAACGTCACATCTTTATTAATTTATATTTAAATAATTGTTTTATTTTAATTTTCTATTAGTGTATTAATTCCTTCAGTTAATTAAAACCTTCAGTTCCTTTTTTACTATTTTTTCTTCAAAACAGTAGTTGGCGCCCTCTCTCTCTCTCTCTCTCTATGTGTTTCTGTCCTGTAGAATAAATATTCTCCCTCTCTCTTTCTTTCCGGTAGAATAAATATTCGCCCTCTCTCTTTATGTCCAGTAGACTAAATATTCTGTTCTATGTTGACAGAACAGTTAATTCAGCTAAACAAATTTTAGTCTGACGGATACTATAATTCGTTGGGAAGTATTCAATTTACCTGAGTAATACTCTGAATTTTTTATGATAAATATTTTGTTATTATATTCATTAACTTGACTGCTTTATTATAAATATTTATTTTTGATTTGTTCCTACATATTACTACTATATATACTTATTCCTAGGTAGAACATTGTGTTCATGGTTTCTTTGAGAAAAATTTCTCAGTTGTGTTCGAAATTTTTCTGTTGGGTTGGTAAGAGTGTGTAACGTTATAAACGTCACATCTTCATTAATTTATATTTAAATAATTATTTTCATTTATTTTCTTTTTCAATGTATTAATTCCTTAACCTTCAGTTTCTTTTTTACTATTTTTTCTTCAGAAAAGTATTTGGCACCCTCTGTCTCTCTTTCTGTCCCGTAGAATAAATATTCGCTTTCTCTCCTTCTTTCCGGTAGAATAAATATTCGTCCGCTCTCTTTTTGTCCGGTAGACTAAATATTCTGTTGTATGTTGACAGAAGAGCTAATTCCATCATAGGCATACGTCCTATGGCATCTGTGCTAAACTTTATTTTAATCTCTCCCTACATTCTGTCAATCACCTTTTCTTAACGTGGTGGCATATTATTTTTTATCTGCTTCTCAAATTTATAAAAAAAAGGCAAAAATTATTTGGTTCATTTTACCGTCTGCCGAAATCTCTTGAAATTATGGGATATTTCTGGAACTTTATATAATATATTTATGGAATGATATGGAATAACTGCAGCTGTTAGTAGGGCCTACCCACATGCTTTGTAGGACCTACTCACATGCTCTGGAGGACCTAACCACATAATCTGGAGGCCACATATATTTAGAAGCAAGCAGCCCATCGATGCTGTAAGTATCAGTTACAAGTTTATTTAATGTAAAGCATTAGGCAGAGTTGTTTTTGCTACTTAAATATTATTTTTTATGATTAACCCTTTCGAGACGGTTTTTTTTTAACGAGTTTTAAAAACATATTTTTGTGGTTTTTTATTTTTATATACACAAATATACCCTTTTTTAACAAAAAATGTTAATGAAAACGTTAGGGTGTTCGTGGGGGTAGTGGTACACATATGTACCATTAGTCTTGTGTATTGGTACATATGTGTACCAACAGTCCCACATAAAAATATTATTATATACCACATAATATATTTGTATTACTTTATTACTCAAAAATACAAAACAATTACTCAAAAATACAAAATATTATTTACGGTGATATACTGCGAAACAGTTTTTACATAAAGGAATGTCACACTCTTCGCAAAGGGTTTTTGTACGTGTTTGAGTTTTATGATCAGTGCACATTTTACATCGTCTTCTTGTGCTTCCTTCAATTGGAAGATGTAATGATACACACTCGAAACGTTTTCTTTTCATAGATATTCTTCCCTTCTTAGATAAACGTCGTATAGCAGCTATTTTTTGTCCATCAGCTATCATTTCTTCTGCCAGAGGTACCAAAAATTGAATCAGAGGAATTTTTTTCTTATTTTTTTTTTTATTATAAATAATCCATGAGTTTACAACTGACATCATAAGTAAGCGATGGAATACTTTTTTCCACCATTTGTTTGATTTACGATCTAAATCGTACAATCCTACCATTTGGTCTGCTAGATCAACCCCACCCATAATTTTCCTGTAGCACGCTATCATTTCTGGACAGGACACATTTACTTTCGAACCATCTCTCATGGTTTTATTGATAGATGAAACACTGTCATTATGGCAATTACTCAGCATCAAGACTTCCTTGGTGTCCTGCCATTTCACAAACATTAGTCCGTTTTCACTGCACTGAAATACGCATTCACCTCTTTGCAATTTATCTTTTATTTTTGGCAAGTTTTTTCTATTTTGGTTACAGGTCCCTATTGCTGCGTACTCTATATTTTCCAACAGACAAATTGAAGTAAAAAAACGATCAAAGCAAAAGGTTATATCTCTTTCTTTTGCTGTGGAAACAAGTTTGTTCACTACACGTTCCCCAAGAGTTCCTTCTACATATTAAGTTTCGAGACCTGTGTAGATGTTGAAGTCGTAGGTATATCCAGTAAACGAGTCTGACCTAAGCCACATTTTGATTCCCCTTTTTACTGGTTTTAGCGGCATATACTGTTTGAGTGACGATCGACCTTTGAATTTCGTCATGGACTCGTCGATACTTTGAAAACTGCTGTCTTGTCGATATTTTTGAAAGGTACCTTTCAAGCATTGTACAACGTCATCAATGTAATACGTTTTTGAGGCTTCTGTTGGTTTTTTTGGTGATGCAAAATACATTTTTGACGATATACCTTTGAATCTGTCACGGGATATTGCATTTTGAATTGAAACGTTTCCCAGTGAAGGATGAGTTGACCAATAATTACTGATTTCTGGTACACGGTTGTAGCACATAACTAGCATACAACCAAGAACTATTTGAATTTCTCCTAAGTCAGTTTCTTTCAGACGAGCGTTTCTTCTTGACTGCTTACATATTTCAATCCTTTCATTAGTGCATTGAGCAATATACATATACAAAGAACGTGGAAACAACTTTTTGAAATATTGGTATGGCGTTAAGTTAGATTGTATGCCAGCATCCAATGTACAACTACGTTGACTTGAAATTTGTTTTTTCGGAGCAAAACCTTCATTTGGTGTTGACCACAACACAAAAGAACTACTAGGTGTGGCAGTTTCTTGTAAAGTTTCCTGTGTATCACGAACTTCTAACTCTGATTCTGATTCTTCATCAGAAGTTTCGTGAAAATTATCTTTGCAGTCCTCGTCTGATTCCGATTCATCATCAGAAGGCTTATACATGTCATCACTACTTCCAGACTCGGAAAATGATAATTCTGCATAATATTGAAGTTCTTTCTGTGTAAGTGGCCTTTTCTTATCCATATCTAAAAATGACATAAATAAGACTAATGGTGCACTTACATACCGTACTATAAGACTATTGGTACTTATTAGTACCATAGACTTTAAAAACAGTCAAATGTTTATTTTACTATAAATAAATAACAATCTAAATATACTTACTATAAAAAGACACAAAAACAAACAGTCTGTAAAATGATATAATACAACTTAACTATAATTTGTATCAAAAAACAATGTATTTATGCTGACTGTAGCAACCAACACATCTAAAACTCGCAAATTCTAGGTTAACTAAAATATTTTACGCGGCTACACGTGAACGTGACTCAAACGATGCAATGGAGAACTGACTGGTACATTTTTAAATAATATTTAACGGCAAAATATCACTTTAGGCTTGTATGCAAACATAGTGGTACACATATGTACCTGGAGTCTCGAAAGGGTTAATAAATATGATTAGTTTAATCATTATTTGATTTGTTACCAGCTAAATGTTCATTATTTAGTTCATAGTTTAAGACGAATGATTCACACTTGAGAGGCTGAGCTAGACGAAGCATAGACAATAAGATCCCATGGTGATTAAGGTATTATTCTCAAAATAGTATTACAATTCTCTTTGTTAGCCTTATCGTTACAAATCATAATGCAAGGAAAATTCCTCAAAAGATTAATAACGTTAGAATCCATTGAGGAGATAAGAGTGGATCTGATCACCATTTGCTTCAAACATCACTACTATTTACATTTAAAGGAAGCTAATGACAAAATGAAAGTTAAATGATCCTGCAAAATATTTCAACAAAGAGATATAATCTACAAGGTTTTGAAAATGGGTCTATCCAGTTTCTGCATCGAATGAGGTTAAGTTTGAAAATACACAATATTTGTTACTCATCCGCAATTAGAACGAACAATGAAATCATTAAAGCTCTTGACGAAGCTGCAGTGAAAGCTATTGAAGGAGTGGATAGTATAAAGATTAGAAATAAATGTTGGAATAAAGAAGTACATTAGAATAAGGATATGGATAATACATGTCTAGTAACAAAGGATCTATACGATCCTTAACAGTATAACAATTTAAACTACCATCTTCAGAGTTATTAATCCATCAAAAATTGTAACCAAATGCTGACATATGATCGAGCAGAATTCTAAGAGGTTGGCTCCCAAAAGTTTGATATTTCCTACTCTAAAGAAACTGAAATAACACCAGAAAAAATTAACGACTACCTTTAATTTATTCTTGAGAATTCCATAACCACAGATTGGAAAACTTCATATATTAGAAATGTATGTAAGAATAAATGCGACAAAAAAGATTGTAAGAACTACCGAGGGCTTAGTGTAACCAACAGAGCTTTAGATAATACACAAAGAAAGTCGAATCCAAAATAAAAGCAATGGAAATTAAATGAGACAGACATTGACATACTGGAAACTATAAAATGCAATTGGCTGAAATGGTATGGTCATGTCCAAGAAGATCAGTTAAGACAAGAGGTAAATAGCGCAATGGAAGATAGGGATCTTCAAGCCGATGTAAGCCGGTGACAGTGTGCGATAAAGTAGTTCTTTGTTCTGTATTCTGTACTTAATATCTCTTGGGTGTCTTTAGTCTGAAATCCGCAAACAGCTAAGGAGTTGCTCGTTCACCATCGTTGTTGATTCCCATATACTTCCACTAAAGTTTTTAAACATATATTTAATCAGCATTCTAAATAGTTTTGGTGAGATGTTATTAGCTTATCGTACTACGCGTTATATTGAAGTACTCCGCTACAGCAAATGTAAAGCTTCACATTTACTGTAGCGCTTTTAGGTACATTCTTAACTAATGTTACACATCAATGGCGTAAAGTAAAACCCTCGTATTTCAATTTAAAAAAAATTGTTATTTTAGTGAATACTTCGTAAGTCATTAGTGAGCTAAAAATGGCTGCCCCATCTCTAGAGCTGTAATATCTAGTGACGTGAATGTAAACCACGTATCCATTTTGTAAAATTTAAAACAAAAACCTTGTATGTAACGACGTGGTAATTATTTTGTGTAAATCTCTAAAAATCGGTTTACATACCTATGGTAAGTTTTATATTTATCTAAATAAAAACTAGTTGATGCATGACACTTGTTTCATAATTTTATATTTAGTCTCCTGATAAAATGGTTTTGGTATAAAAACAGTTTTTTGTTAAGATTCTTCGAAAACCTCGTATGAACCTATTATTCCATAATGAATGTTACATCGCACGAATGTTTAGTGCTAGACATACAAGTATTTTTTGCATCATATTCGGCGATCTTCCGTATTATAATACAACGTTACATTATTTAATTTCAGGACATCTAGAGGAAAATCTATATTTCAGCTAGTTTTAGCATAAAATGAATCGTTAGAAGATGTACATAGTGAAAGAGACAATATCACACCTTCTACGTCTACAGATGTTGATAGGGCGTCCAGAATGGAGTTGTTGAAAAATAGCTATTACTTGGATGCTGATCCATTGTTTAACCCAGAAGAGGAGACAGATACTAATTACTAACACGAAGACAAAACGAGCAAAACGAGGACGAGCAACTAAAGACAACTGGACTTCGGAGAAATAAAGATTAAAAATAAAGTAGAGAGAAGATTATTTTGGTAGACGAAAAACAGAAAAAAAAATCAAATTGTTTCTATGTACCTAGCGCTTCAACTAAAACCTCGATGTAGCCACAAAATTTCATTCTCTAAGCGCCGTTCTGTAAGTGATAATTTAAGGCAAAATATGTTTACTACTTACTGAAAAATAAGCCAGCAGGAAAAAAGTGTTTTATAAAAGCACTTGTATTAAATTAAACAAAGACAAACAGATAATCCAAATTATCGCAGAAGCAGTTCCTTTTGGTACCATTTAGAAGATGTAGGCACCACTTTTTACATTTGTAAAAATAATGTAATACATTAGACATTGGAGAATGGGCAGTACATGCTTGGGTAGGTATTAAAGATAAAATTAGCACAACAAGAAATCTGGTCATTAAAACTAACGAGAACACAGATAGACAAAAAATTTTTGATTTTCTTGATGGTTTACCAAAATTGCAAGCACATTATTACAGAAAAGATATCGATAAATTATATTTAGAGACTATGTGGCAATCAAAATCTAAATTTTGTACAGAATAATTAAACTTCCTTGGTTTAAATAATGAACAACAGCATTCAGTTGTAACATTTTTTTTATAATTAAAATAGTAATGCTTTTTTTATCCCTTTACTCCTATTGCTGATACGCTCATGGCCGTATCCACAAATCGAGATGCGGTCGGTCTCGGTTACCCTTAGTAAATTTTATTGGAACATACCGACTATCACGGAGTTCTCAAAGTACGGATAATCGTACTTATCAAAAGATGTCAAAATATAATATTTTATGGTAGAGCTTTGTTGAATTTTCTAGGTTTCGGGCGGGTTCTCTTTGATAATTTGTAAACAGAGTCGTTATGGTCTAAAACTGAACATCAAAAAGACTAAATTCATGATTGTAACAAAGAAGCTATACACCAATGTGAATTTAACCATAAATAATCAGCCAATTGAAAGAGTTACGTCCTACAAATATTTAGGGGTTTGCTCCACTGATACTAATGACCAGACAAGAGAAATCAAGAGGCGAATAGAGATAGCCAGACAATCGTTTGTCAAAATGAAAAAGATCCTATGCAGCCGGGACATAAATATAAACTTAAGAACGAGAATGTTAATGTGCTATGTTTTCTCCGTTCTGCTGTACGGCATGGAAGCATGGACACTGAAAAAGATAAACATAAAAAACATTGAGGCATTCGAGATGTGGTGTTACAGGAGAATGTGAAAAATACCATGGACAGAGAGAGTAACAAATCAAGATGTTCTGCTAAAGATGGGGAAGAAATGCGAAGTCATAAAAACCATACAAACGAAAAAACTGGAATATCTGGGCCACCTAATATATTTAGTGTTTGTTTATGTAGTGTGTTGACAAAATTTATTTAATAATTAACTGTTGATATCTTTCCTTGGATTTGGTCTCAGAACCTAAATATCTTTCCTTATCTCTTTTTGTTTTTAAGGTTTCTTAACTTTCCCCTTGAACCCCAAAAAGATAAGTGGCGCCTTTTTTCTATCTTCTCTTTGGTAATTTTATTCATCTATCTTTTTGTTTATTTCTGTGTCTTTTCTTATATATCTTATCCTGTCCTATCTTTACTTACTTCGTCCATTGGACCCATTTCCTGTTGCAAAAGCTAGTTTCGAACCCACGACTCGCTCTCCACCATCTGGCTGTCGTCCGTAGTGTCTCCATTGGTGACCTTTCTAGCACCATCCAAAAAAGTTTTCCGAGGTTAAACAGTATCTAAATTTGTATTCTGGCAATTTTTTTATGAAACAAATTAAGCTTTATTGCGACCAAAAAAAGATCGGTCCGATATCGGCTGTGCCTACAGAATAAAAAATGTTTCCAAGAATTTTTAGAATAGGCCCATTGAGCGTAAATAAGAGGCGAAAAAAGAGAATGACAAAGACAAGGCATATTAAAATATATCTGTGGCGGTGTTTACAATTGACCTACAAGCCGTACTTCTTTAATCTTTTTTAAAAGCGTCGACACTGTATTACAAAACGAAACTTCTAGTACACAACTCATTTATATTCTAGGAAATCATGACTGATTTTGATTTTTTTGGGAGACGAGACTCACGAAGGCCGTAATGCTGAAGAATTTTTCAGTATTTTGTATAATTTCATTCTCCGTAATAATGACAGCCAAAAGCGAAATTCAATTTTATCTAATGAATTGCTTCTGAAGTCAGTAAAAACAGGATTAATTATTACTTTTTAAAAGTTTTAAGAAAAGGGTCACACCCAAATGGAGTGTAACTTGATGCACGCCACGATTAAACGACATGTAAGAAATAGGGTGATCTATTTACCAGCAATATACGTAGAAGTGTGCAAGATTACTTGTACGCATGCTAGACCATACCAAGTAAGGTACTTGTAATTTTTTTTTATTTTAAAGATGTTTCTTATTCAAACTCAATACGTGTGTCCTGATAAGCGTGTTAGAGGTCCTGTTGTAGTGGATTTGTGTGCCATACAACACCATCCTGAAGGTACGATACAAGTGAAGAAAAAATTCTCAGACCCCTACGAGAATTTATCCAGGTGCATTTAGGAAACCGGAACCCTCTAACAGCTTTATAGAATTATATATCATAAGAAATTTTATTAAAATATAGAAATTTAATCTTCAAAAATTAAAGATGGTCATTTCAAAAGATATTTATTCATTTTATGATGAGCTGCCACACTAAAAATCAATGTTTTCTTTATTTCGTTTGATTTAAAAATTTATTATTTGTTTGTTTTATCCTAAAAGATAATCAGTTTTAGTTTTAATGCATTGTGAACTAAGTTTTGTTTTAAATTGTTTATAAAAGGTTACCCTTAATCTTGTATTGCTTATTTATAATACACAAAATACTCGTATAAATACCAACTCACATTGCGTGAAAATCACGTAAGTCACGATACTACGCCATAGTAATGATTTCTTAGAAAAAATGTTGTTAAACATAAAAAAGTATTGCCTTTTATAAATATATAAATAAAATATTTAAATTTTACGATACTCTAAAATAAAAAACAGTTTTAGCTGCTTCCTGTAAAATTTGCAATATTTGACATACAAAGGTTTCACTCTACGCCAGCGATATTTGTGTTTTACAATACAGTTATAGTGAATAAATTATCTTGTCTTGGTTTGTCGATCCAAACGTCTTTTTATTTTCTTCAAAAAATACTAACATTAGTGATTTGTTGTGTTTCACTGTTTTTTTTTGTAAGTCTTTTATAATTAGAAAATGGTTGTTGGTACCAGCCGGATTTTAATCTTGATTTTTAGGTTTATAATTTTGGGTGGTACTCGTCATGTGAGTATATATGCAATAACAGGTATTCACTGCACAAATTTTATCAACTCGTTTTGAAGCACACAGAGATTTGTTATGAATATGAATAAATATGTCTTTATAACCCATATATTTAATATCTTAATTTCTAACCGAAATACTTACTATGGGTAAAAGATTCACTATAAATATTTCTTTATAAGCTTAAGCTTTAGATTACTTTTGGTTGGTAAATTTATTTCAACTTATAGTAATGTTAATTTATATTAAAGAATAATTGAAGGGCTTGGGGGAAAAAGGTAACAAGACACATAAATCTAAAAAACCTTTTCTTTTAGATTTCCTCTAAAAGATACCTGCAAGTGTGCAACGAAACTGCTGATCAATTATTTCAGCTATTGATAAAGAGATGGTGCCTCTATACGCGAATTTCTTTCTTAACAATTGCCAAAATTTAGAACTTTTTGGTTAGAAAAGGAACATGCCACTGGCGATTTTCAAGATGGATGACTAAAATTACGCCGAGCTAAAAAAAAAGTTGATTTTGAGACTAGTAGTGGAAGTGAATTCTCTGATTTTGATTCAGATGACGATCTGAATGATAAAGATTACAGTGTTACTGAAAGTGACTTTTTAACAGAAGGAGTTACACATATATTGGTAAGTTTATTTTTATGCGGCTTATTCCCTTTTTGAGCAAAAGATTTTGTTATTTTAGGTGAGGTTTATTACCTCATTGCAAAAAATTATACATCTTTTTTTTTTTCAGGACGAAAATGAGTCCAACGATCCCTCGGATCAGAAACAAGATATTTCTAGAGGTTATCTAAGTTTTCCAGAAAATTCAACGCTCTCACGCTGGAGAAAAATTCATTCTAAGAAAAGGGACCGGGAGAAAACAAGAAGAAATCTGGGCCATGAGTAAAAAACATACCAAGGAACTGAAATGGAGCCTAAAGCTATTGGAGAACCATGTAAATGCAAACACAAATGTAGAACAAGCCTGATGGGGAAAAAAGAAGAAATTTTTCATGCATTTTGGAATCTGGGGACTCGACAGCAACAAAATAACTACTTATTTGGTAGAATAAAATGCATTCCCAAAAAAAAAAGTTACCCAAAAAAAAAATCAAACGCCAAACATCTTGTAGGAGTGTATCATTTAAATATTATATAAAGATTAATGCCACCGACAAAGAAGTACGCAAATCTAACTTTTTGGCAGTTCATGGTCTCCAGCAGTCAAAAAAGCGGATTTATAATATCTGTTGCCAAATAAAGGAAGGAAAGTCTACTTCAAAAACGGATAAGCGACCAAAACATACGAACAGAAAAAACAAAATATCTGAAGAGAGAATTCTGTCCATCTATCGACATATTCAAGCAATACCCAAATATTCCAGCCATTACAGCAGGCAAGATAACCCCAACCGCACTTACATCAATCACGATTTGTCCATATCATCTTTATATACAGATTATTATATACCTTGGTGCAATGCCAAACATATTGTCCCAGTGAAACAAAATTATTACAGAAGAGTTTTTTTGCTCGCAATATAATATAGGATTTAAACTGCCAAAAACGGATACATGCCAAACATGCGATTTATACAATGTCTCGCTCGAATTAAATAAAGAAAATGCTAAAGAATGTCAACAAATTAAGTTAAAGTTAGAGACGCATCAAAGAAGGGCTGAGGCGATGCAACAAGATTTGATAAAAGAGTCTGCACATGCCAAATTAACAGATGAAAAGGAAGTAATTTCATTTGATTTACAACAGGCTTTGCCAGTGCCGAATTTGACTGTGGAAAAAGCATTTTATTTACGAAAGGCATGGATGTACAATTTGGGCATCCATAACTGCAACAGAGAGCAGAGGTACATGTTTACTTGGACCGAAAATGTGGCAAAGAGGGGTAGTGATGAAATTTCCAGTGCACTACTAAAATATATCGAAATGTTCTTAACAAATACTGACAATAAAGAGCTTATCATTTACACCGATAACTGTGGGGGTCAAAATAAAAACTGAACTCTGATGTCAGTATATATGCAACTAGTCAGAAAAAAACAGTTTTTGGCTATCGAACATCGTTTTCTTTTAAGTGGATATAGGCGCTTAACCTCAGATCATGATTTTGCCCTAATTGAAAAGAAAAAGAAATTTACGGCACAAATCTATCATCTCAATCAATGGTTGCGGTGTTATAAGACGGGCCAAAAAAACTAATCCATTTGAAGTTATCAAGATGCAACAAAAAGATTTTATTTCCTTTGACGAGCTGCAAAGGCAAACTAACAAAAAACAGACGA
Organism: Diabrotica undecimpunctata; assembly: GCF_040954645.1. NCBI lineage: Eukaryota > Metazoa > Arthropoda > Insecta > Coleoptera > Chrysomelidae > Diabrotica > Diabrotica undecimpunctata. The sequence continues at coordinate 55,702,626 of NC_092807.1, forward strand.
CAGACGAAAAAGAACCTTTACGTTTTAGTCAAGTTAGATGTTTTAGATTTGAGGCGGATAAACCCAATACAATACTTGTGAAACACTTTTTAAATGAAGAGTTTAAATCGGTCAATATTGGTAAGCGAGGAGTAAAAGATGGAAATCGAATAAAGAATCTAAGAGATCTTCCTCCAAAATATACCACATCTGTACCTCTTAACGAAAATAAGCTAAAAAATTTAAGGGAACTTATGCCTTATATTCATTTAGTTTATCACGACTTTTACGTTGAGCTGGGCGTTCGACAACAGTCAAGAGACCTCGCAAAAGATCCGGAAACGGATTTTGACTTGGACGCGTAAAATAGAAACATCGTCTTAGATAAGAAAATCTTACAACAATGCTTTTGTAAAAAAGGAGTAAGCCACGTTGCTCAAGAAAAATAATTTTTTTACTTTTAGTTAAGAGTTCCGTTTGTTTTTTTTTTAGTTTGTAAATTGCTTATATTCAGAATAAAGCTTCATTTAAAAAAATATTGTTGTGTTATAATAAAAACTCTGATTTAAGGATTTGATTGAAAGTTTCAAACTAGGTTTTTTCCATTTTCTACTTTTATGGCTTGTTACCTTTTTCCCCCTTCACCTTTTGGACATTTTAAACTAAATAACTTACCGGTTGTTGGATTTTATTACTTTTAAGGAAGAACATATTTTATTTCAGATACATACCTGAAACAAAAAATTATTGTTTACTATTATATTTAAAATAATAATTTTAGACAGAACAAAAATAAGGGGATTATGACAATAATATTGCATTTCGGAAATAAATTATTATTTCATATTTTAACTCCGTACCGTCTAGGTGAAAGGAATAGTATATACACACAACCAAACTTATATGTAATCATCTGATATTTCTTGTAATTTCAATAATATTAAAAAAAAACATACAAATTTACAAAATATTTACTTTAAAACAATTTAGTCACCAATAATGGATAAAAACTAAGCAATATACACATACTTCCTGTCGTCACTACATTCGAGAAAAAGTCAATACTCTCAGCATCCCTTGGTTCAAGAAATACATAAGACTTTATAAGGTATAAATGTCACGATCATCTGGATACCGTCCCATATCGGTATCCCCGGTAATGAAAAAGCAGACCAAGCAGCCAAGCAAGCTTCTTGTGCAAACCGTCACTTCTCAAAAGCCCAACATATTCAAATCCGTAATGACCTAAAGCAAATTTTCAAGCGACAACAGTATCATACCTGACAGACCCACTGGAACACAATCAAGAGTGCATTACATGAGATCCGGCAGACTGTTGCAAAATTTGAACTTCCAACAATCTCTAGAAAAGAAAAAGCTGTCATCCGAAGATTAAAAATAGGACGTACCCGATTCACACATAAATACTTAATCAAGTCCGAGCCGAAGCCCAATTGTCAAATCTGCTCAAGTGTATTATATGTGAAACACATCCTGATCGAGTGTCCCCGGTACGCAAAACACAGAGTGCAACATAAACTTAAGTCAAATATCAAAGACGTTTTAAACTCACCCGATCAAGTCATTCAGTTGTTCAACGGAATATGACCCCTTGTTTTCTATGTACTTTACCTTTAACTTATAACTTAGTGATAAAACTGTTGTATTATTAAGTCATAGATTTTAAGCTTATAGATTAACTGTAGCAATTAGTAACATGTGCTTATTGTAATTATTGTACACAATATTGTTTGTATTAATGGTCGTTGCAGCCGAGACACATTAATTTAAATAAAAATAAATCACCAATACATAAAAAGAAAGAAAACGATAAACTTTTGTTGAAACCACTTGTTTTAAAATCAATAACATAAATATTTTCAATGTTAAACGACTAATGTTTAAATTGTGTTAATTTGTTTATGTTTTATTCTAGTGGTCAGAGTAACCACCCCTAGCCCTTATGCAAGCTTCAATTGGTTTAAGGAAGTCTGTAGTCACTTTGCTGGTGGAGGCGCATTCAAATAAGCGAGTACATAAACAAACATAATGGATATTATCGTTTATGTGTATATCTATTAAAGTGAAAGAAACTAATGAAGGGTATATTTATTATAACTTAAGAAATAAACTAAACAATACAAATAGTAAATCGTACTACAATTACATTACACGTTATTATTAAATCGCGAATCGTCTAAATTGACATTTAAAAACATAAGTTTTTCTACTTTACTTCTTGTTAACCGTGTTCTTCTTTTATTTAAAATTAAATCAAATTTTGAACATGTGTTCACAGTTACAATATTTTATGAATATAGTGGTTAAGTTAGGATATACATGGCGATGGTTTTTCCACCATTGTAATGGACTCTCGATACAGGTGTACGTTTAGATGAGTCATGTACAATTAATTGATCAAAAATACTTAAGTCTTCTTTATCGGTTTCTTTTTCTTGTACTGGTTGATTTTCAATAGTACAATCTTCTTGTTCTTTAATTACAGAAGTAACCAGTTTCTTAACTCTTTCTTTTGTTTTTTTTTTAGCTTTATTTTTATCAGAAAAGTCTTGCACTTTAAATCGTGAATCCATAAATGTACATAATGACAATGTGCCACTCTGTTCTATCCCTCGAAATCTTTTTGCTAACCCGATATTAGTAATTGTACTACGTCGGATACTATGGATGTAAGGTTGCCGTTTGCTAAAATTTTGATGCAAGTTTCTTGCAGGCAGCGAACCATAAGAATCACTGAACTGCCCTTCAAGTTTTTTGGCCACTCATTGTACTTGTTATTTCTTTAAAAGGCCGTAAAATTTGGGAAAGTTGAGAGCAAATAATCCAGTCTTCATTATTTAGATTTGATTTTAAGTCTGTATTAACTAACACCAATATGGAACGGATTGCCTCTTCTAACTCGATCATTCTTTTTAACATGTAATAGGTGAAGTTCTATTTAGTTTCCACGTCTTGGATTGGTCGTCTGGGAACTTTGTTATGTTGTAATTGATACTTTAAAAGCCTTTCTGAAGATAAGGTACTTTTTTTGAAATGTGTTTTTTGCCGAATTGTCGAAAAAAAAAATTTATTTTATCTATTTCTACACGACAACATTTAAGTTCGTCCTCCAACAATAAATTTAACGTATGAGCAAAACAATTTAAATGTTTTCATTTCCAAACATATTTAATATCTTTGACCATATTTGAGGCATTATCAGTTACTGCAAAATTTACTTTTCGTTTAAGACCCCACTGATTAATAATTTCACTAATTTCAAAAGTGATGTTTTCTGAATTATGGATTCCAAAAAAATGGCAGCAGCCTAATAAAACCGTTTTGAATTCTCAATTTTCGGTTAAATATTGTCCTGTTAATGCGATGTAACTCTCAGTTACTCCACATGTCCAGAGGTCAGTAGTAATACAGATATTTTCTGCTTCTTTAACAACTTGTGATCTAATAATTTGCTCAGTTTTGATATTCCTGATTTGAACATTCCTGAAGTAATGAATCTGACAAAGTTTTTCTTGTTGGCGATTTATATCCAGGAATCCACCCTGCAAACTTTCAAAAAGCTCGTTATTCAACTAGCTAATATTTTTATTAATGGAAGTATCCATCACCTTTTGACGCTTGGGTGGCGGTGGTAGTATTTCAGTACTTGCAGTAGAAGTAGTAGAAACGGACAGAAATGCGTCAGGAGAAGTTTCAATCATTGAAATATTCAGAAAGTGGAACATAAAAGCTGCATCTTCTACAAATGTGGATTTTTTGAAAATAAATTATTCTTACACTAGGTCAATAATTTTGACTAAGAAAAAGAATTCTTAATTAAATATTTACAATAAATAAATCCTTTGACCAACTATCAATAAGGATTTGAAATCGAAAATGCAGATCAATCGTAAATCGAAACTCATTCATTAATCAAGATACCTAGTTATTTTATTTTCAACGTCAACCAAATGACAAATAGTGATTTAAAATGCAGGGATTTTCTGATAAAAATGAAGGTAAAAAAACAAAAGAAAGAGTCAAGAAGCTGGTTACTTCTTTAAAAAAAGAAAAAGAAAATTGTACTATTGTAAAACAACCAGTACAAGAAAAAGAAACTGATAGAGATGACTTAAGTTCATGGTGTATTTTTGATGAATTAATTGGACATGACTCATCTAAACATACACCTGTATCGAGAGATATAAAAGAAGTCGACATGTATTTGTCTGATGATAAATTACCCACAAAAAATTTCGAACGGAAATTGGAACTGTCCATTACAGTGGTGGAAAACATCGACATGTATACTAACTTAACCACTATGTTCATAAAATATTGTAGAATTGTAACAACATCTGTTCCTTGTGAACACATGTTCAAAATCTGGTTTAATTTTAAATAAAAAAGAACACGGTTAACAAGAAAAGTGGAAAAACTTATGTTTTTAAATGTCAATTTAGACGATTCGCGATTTAATAATGTGTAATGTAAATGTGAGTACTATTTACTATTTGTATTGTTTAATTTATTTTTCAAGTTATAATAAATATATCCTTCGTTAGTTTTTTTCACTTCAATACTTATACACATAAACGATAATAGCCAATATGTTTCTTTGTGTACTCTCTTAATTGAACCTATTGGTAAACAATCAACTAGTTACTAGTTTACGAAAAACGGTTCCGATAAAAATGTCAACGACTCACCTCTAGTTTCTTATGTATATTAGGATCGTAACCAGAGATATGTAAAATATCTCTGATCATAACTAATCGTCTTAATAATGGGCAATGGACGTCAATAAGAAATATGGAGGGAAGACCAAGGGGAAATATGATTGTTATCTTTGTATATGATTTTATATTTGTGTTAGATATCCTGTTAAATTTTACCATACCGACCATAAACTTTTACCTACACTGTATATATATATATATATATATATATATATATATATATATATATATATATATATATATATATATATATATTATAATCATCATCATTATCATCATTCCCGGCATATTCTACCGATTATTATTTCATCATTGATAATTTATTCCTGCCAATGATTGTCTAAAATTCACTTTTCTGTGCCATGTTGTACCAGCTTGTTTCCTTATGTCATAGTCCCATCTTAAATTTCAGACAGTCCCACCATAAAGTCATAGTCTGTTTGGTCTCTTGGTGCCTCGTGGATGCCACAGTATAATTACTGTGGCCTACTTATTGCCAGTTCTGTTCGCTAAATGTCCCGTTCACTGCCATTTTAAAGATTTAATGTAAATTACATCAGTTACCTTGGTTTTCTGTCTCATCTATTCTGTTCTTTTTTAATCTTTCTTTGTTATGCCTAACGTATATTGCTCCATTGACCTTTGAGTTTCGATGATTTCGCAGCCGTATATCATGATAAGTAGTATACTCTTATCGAATGTTTTTTTCTTCAGGTATATTTTCATCTTCGATTTGAATATAACTGCATTTCTACCAAAAGATGCCCAAGAAAGTTTCAGTCTTCTGCTGATTTCTGGACGTGGGGAGCCAGATATTTTGAAGTTTGTTGATTGTCTTATGTGTTTGTCAGTTATATTTTATATTTATCTTCTTTGGAACATGTCAAGGCACTGTGGTAGTAGTGATCAAGTTTTCTCTTTGAAAATTTCAAAAATCTCTGGGAATTTTTGCACTTCACTTTTCAGAAAAGTTCGAAATATGTACCTTTAATATTTATAAAGATTATTAAGGTTAAAAAATGTTAGTTCTCTATTATTTTCCCCTTTAAAAATTGTTTAAAATAGAAAAACAAATTCGGTTTTTTTTATACAACACGACAATATAGGTCATAATGTCCGCTTATTATGTCCTATTAGGATAAAACAAGTGTGTTTATTGTAATCATCTCCAATGTAAAATAAACAAGTAATATGCAAGTGAAAAATAAAAAAAAAATATATTCGTTTTAATATTGGTTCAGAAGCCACCTTAGAAATAAAGTTCTAAATTTTTAAACATTTAATTTTTAGTTTTTGTATTATTTAGTAATTTTAATTATTATACAATTATGTTTAATTTATTAATAAATAAAATTTCCTAAGCTTTATATAAATGCCTCATATTTTTTTACTTTTGGGATTAATGGCAAACAAATTTGTTCTGGTCACATATTGTTCCATTAATGTTCCCATTTATAAACTTCTCCTTTCAGTCTTCCCCATTGAAACTTCTAATTAGGATGTGGTCTTGTAACAAAATACCAGGAACATTACTGTCTCTGGAGTAATAGATTGTCCTTTTCGAGTTAGTTGGACATTCTAGACAGGAAAATATAAGAAGCTGAGAAGCGACACTTTTATTGTTTTGCGGCGAGCCAGAAATTTCTTTTCTCTCTGCCAGGAAGTATTTAGTTGTAGATAATGAAAATCAAATGTTAATTTAAGACGTATTAATGAAGTAGCTTGGTGAAGCATTGTTTATTAGGAAAAGAGTTTAAAAAAATTATTTAGCGTACTTGGAAAACTATTTTTTAACTTACTCGAGCTTTCAATTATTGTGGTTACAATTATTTTCAAGAGCTGAAATAATAAAAAAAATACAATCATCTGATAAAGGGTGTAACGTTATAAACGTCACATCTCAATTAATTTATATTTAAATAATTATTTTATTTTAATTTCTTCATTAATTTATTAATTTCTTTATCTTCAGTTTAATTTTTACTATTTTTCACAAAATAGTTGGCGCCCTATGTTTTTTCTTTTCTTCCTCTGTCTTTATTTTCTCTCTCTTTCTGTCCCGTAGAATAAATATTCGCCATCTCTCTTTTTGTTCGGCAGACTATTCTGTTCCGTGTTAACAGACAAGCTAGTTTCATGATATCTATAGCAACATCCTATGACATCTGTGCTAACTTCATTCAGTCTCCTACTTTCTGCCAAAACAACTTTTCTGTAGTGGGATTATTTTTTTGCCTCTTTTTGAAATTTCTAAAAGAAGGCAAAAATTATTATAAGACTCATTTTTATGGTCTACAAATTCTCTTGGGGTAAGTACTTTCATTGTGATATTTATTCTATAATTCTGACCGCATGTCCAATGTAACCTTACTTTCTTTCGAAAGCACATTTTTTTTCTGATATATGCATTAGGCCTCTTTAACAGAATTTAACTAAGTAGTAACATTCATATTTCATTTTATCCTTGCCATACGCTATTTGTTTAAGTGTAATTTTGTAAGATGGCAAGGAAGTTAAACCTTTCTTTTTGATGTGTTTCTAATGCAAGTTGTTCCTTGTCTTCTAGTTTATTGGTTTATTGGACAATTTATTGGTTTATTGGACATTTTATTGGTTTATTGGACAGTTTATTGGTTTATTGGACATTTTATTGGTTTATTGGACATTTTATTGAACATATCAAAATTTTATTGGTTTTATTGGCTTTATATCAACCACCTTATTTGGATTTCAACAATTGGTCAGGACATACAGCCACGTGTGACTGCAGCTCTCCAGAAGCCACAAATTCTAATTGGAGGACCCAACATCTAGAACACACAAGCAGCCCATCGAAGCAATAAGTAACACTTATTAACTGTTAAGCTTTGGCAGGGTTAATTATTGTTTTTTTATTCATTTAAATAAATATATTTGGTTAAAATTAGTCTTATTTGCTATCAACTAAGAACTCAGGTTCAATCCCTAGTTTAAGACAAGACAAACTCACCCTTGAGATACTGAGCTAGGCAAGGTATAGACGATAAGCTCCCACGGTTGATTGAGGTATTATTTTTACAATAGTACTTCAATTTTCTTTGGTAGTCATATCGATACACATTGGCGCCCAACCGTACTTGTTTGATTCGAGGAATTGTGCTCTGAGTTTTTGGTTTGGTGGCAGATAACAAACTTTAATAAACACTTTCTTATTTATTTTTTTTGTGTGTTCATATTATCATTATTTGCAGTTAATTTTAATATTTCCATATTTTGGACTATTTTTATATATTTTCACATGTTGGGTTAAAGAGTATTACCATTTTTATATATTTCAGCATATATATTTTATACTCAGATATTTTTATGTTTTTTTTTTGATGGTAGGTACTTTTATACTGTTGTAAGTGGTTTGTTTTTTTAACTTAACCAGTTTTTGTGGATAGTGTATTTTAATTACTTTCTTAATTTTTTTTTAAATTATTTCTTCAAGATGCTACCTAAACATTTAAAGACAGATGAATTATCATATGAAATTCTTATTAGAAATGTCTCTGTCCCAAATACAGTGGAGGAAAAACGAAAGATCCTTGCTGGACTTCTTTCTCAGTCAGCCAGTAACCGTAGTTTTTCTGATGTTTCTGTTAATTTATCTTTTGATGTTGATTACCAACAAACTTTAGCTTCCTATTCTGACCTATTAAGTCTTATATCTGATTATTCAGGTACAAAATCTGATAGTAAATTCAAAGCTTTCAGTTCTCGTTTAACTCATTTATCTAGTAGAATCTCTTGTCTACAGCCAACTTCTGTGGAAGAAGAAAAATTGAAAAAAGCTATCCACTATGATTTGTTGAAATTAGAGGGTACTTTGTCTGATATTGTAGATCAACCTGATATGGTAGACCAACCTGTTGCTTCTACTCCTGATAGAGTAAGCCTTAATTATTCTCAATCTTTAACCTCACCTGTTCAGTCTGTTCGTGTTTATAAATGGGGTATTAAAAAATTTTCTGGTAAAGAACCTCTAATTCCATTTCTCGAACAGATTGAAACTTTAAAGTTTTCTAGGAACTGCACTGATGAAGATTTATTCATCTCTGCAGGAGATCTATTTAAAGGTGCTGCTTTTACTTGGTGGCATAATCACTTTACAAATAAAATCTTTTAATTCTTGGTCTGAATTAGTTGCTTCCTTAAAGGAAACTTATTTACCTTACAATTATGAAAAAAATTTGTGGGAACAAATACGTTCTACAAAACAGTCTTTCAAACAACCTGTCTCTGCATATATTTCTTATATGGAGTCTTTGATGCTCCGGTCTTCAAAATCTATTCCTGAGTGTGAAAAAGTAGATGAAATCATGAATGGTCTTCTTACTGATTATGTCATGGCTCTTGCTTTCCAGGATGTGGAATCAGTTGCAGACCTTACAAAGTATTGTAAGAGATTTGAAGCTGCTCTTACTATTTCGTCTCGCAGTAAATTTTTTGTTGAGTTTCTTTCTTCTTCTGCTACATGTTGGAACTGCAACATGACAGACCATACTTTTTAAGTATGTAATAAACCCAAGAGAAAGTTTTGTCATGGTTGTGGGTTTAAGAATATCACCACAAATTAATGTAGCAGATGTTCAAAAAACGGTTTGAAAGAACATCCCAGGGAAGACTTTTCGAAGACAGTCAAACAACCCAAGTCAGTGAATGTTTCTAAAAAAGTTATAGCTAAAACTGCTTCTTTTATATCGAATGATAATTTAAGCACGTTTTCTTCAGTACAATCTGAAACTTTACCTTCTTCTAGTACTTCTGTTCTTTCTAATGGTCCTTTAAATTCTAAGGTACATTTAAATCCTACTTTATTATTAAATGTTCATACTAATGATAATAGACCATATATTTCTATTGCTGTAGGTAGTGAAACAATCTCTGCACTTCTTGGTACTGGCAGTAATGTTAGTATTATTGGTTTTCCTTCTTTATTTTTACTTAAAAAACTTAAATTAGCACTTAATTATGATGTTTCAAGTCAACTCACTACTGCTGATGGAAACATTCAGAGTATTTTAGGATATGTTTGGTTACCTGTTACTTTATTGAGTAAAACTCAATCACTTAAAGTGTTAATAGTTCCTTCTATTTCACACAAGATGATATTAGGTATGGATTTTATTCGTTTGTTTCAACTTTGTTTTGATTTCTCAAATTTTTCATTTAAAACTACAGATTTATCTACTTGTGTAGTAAATACTGTTGGCAGTGCTGAAAATCTTTCTGACATGCAGCAGTCACAACTTAACTTTGTTTCTACCTTTGTTTCTAACTTTCTGTCTTGAATTTATCTAATTTAAAAACAGATGATTGGTATAGGAATATGATAGGGAAAGTTACAGTTAATCCTAACTTATATCCTGCTTTTAAGGTTCAGGATAATGTTCTCTATAAACATGTTTTTTCTAGCTGAAAGTTTTCTGATTGTTCTCCACAATGAAAAATTTTTGTTCCTTCTCCACATAGGAAGGAAATTATGCAAATATATCATGATGATCCTACAGCTGCTCATTTAGGTGTCTTTAAAACCCTTTCTAGGATTTCAGAATTGTATTATTGGCCTAAAATGAGAACTTTTGTTGTGAACTATGTTCATAAATGTAAAGTTTGTGCTTCTTGCGAGCCTTTAGAGAATATTTCTCCTGTCTTTAATGAAGTTCAGAAGAAAATAGGTCACTTTTACAATACCAACACTAAACGCTACAATTTATGTGGATGTGATGTAAAGTTTTATGTAAGTGCTAAAGTTCGAAAGAAAAATAACATCCTTTCAAAAGCTGTAGATGATTTTTCTGCTAAATTAGCTCCCAAATTTATTCTCTGTATTATACATAAAGTCTTATCTCCTTTAGTATATAATCTTAAGGATCTAGATGGTAAAGATCTTGGTAATTTTCATGTGCAAGATATTAAGTTAGATGTTACTGATTCTAGTGATGATGAGTCTCAATAATGTTGTATAATATGGTAAAGCTTTATCTTTTATTATTTAATCTCTTTATATTTTGATATTTGTATAGTTATGATAAACATATTAATCTTATTTATTTGACATTAAAGTAGTCATATCGTTACAAGGGGAACAAATAATTGTAAAAAGTAGTAACTCACCAAATAAAATTCAATCAGTTTCGTTCTAACCTTCGAACAGCAAACAAGTATCAAAGAAATAATTAGTACAATAATTACGTTATCATATTTTAATTAATTCGACATTAAAAAACTTAAATATTACAGAAATACTACAAATGTACGTATTAATTGGTGAGCCAGGAGCAAAATGTATGTATTGCATTTCATTTTTATAACATAGAATTGAGTTTCATTGGAAAGAAATGTATAAAACCGGATCACAACAACAGCCTGAAAATATTCAATATGCGCCCAGCATGCATCAACCAACGCAGTCCTCAAATATATTGTTACCACAACAAAATATACAGCCAGTGCCATGTAGTTCAACAGATTCCGAACACATTAACACCACGCCAGGTTCAGACAGACTTAGTATAATCAATAATTTATCAACATTATTATCCCCATAACTCTCTAAGCCAAACTATGCAACATATATCACCGCAAAGTTCTTAGATACAGCATTCCATTGATTGCAAAAATGGAGAGAGAGGGGAAACAACCGACGATAAAACGCAATGGCACATGGCCCCAACCCGGAAGAAAAAATGAGGTCCAGAACATCCAATAAGAAACTTACGCCAAAAAACATTATCTGATTTCGTTCAGAAAACAAATCTTCATAACCGATTCCAAGGACGAGAACTTGGAATCCGAACAGACCAGCAACAAATGTAAAGACACAGACAATAAACCACCATCAATATTTGTTCCCAATGTACTAGATGTAAATGAGTTCGCAACCGTAATAAACTCTGTTGCTTAAGATATCTATAGTTTTAAAATAATTGGAAATAATTAAATTAAAATTTTACCGAAAAAAAAGCGACCACTCAAACATAATTAAAATATTAACAGAGAAAAAAGTTGAATTCCACACTTATCAACCCAAGGAAGAGCGTAGTTATAGAGTGGTCCTGAAAAATGTGCACTACTCGATTGATATACCTACGCTAACAGCTGAAATCGAAGGACATGGTCATAACATTATAAACATTTCAAACATCAGACACAGAATTTCAAAAAAACCATTATCAATGTTGTACATTGATCTTATATATTTACATTGTATATTGATCAATATAATTTAAACAATAAGGATATTTATGACATTAAAGGTTTGCAAAACATGATAGTCCAGTTTGGAGATCCATACTTTAAACGTAACCTACCACAATGTACGAGATGCCAACTTCATGTTAACACAAAATCCTTTTGTAACAGACTTTTTCGATGTGGCCAGGGTCCTCCTTCTAAAGATTGTAAAAAAGATAGACAAACCCCAGCAACTTGCGCACTATGTAAAGGAAGTCATACCGCAAATTAAAAGGGGTGCAATATCTACACTACAAGGAGTTCCAAAATTGCAAATTTACAGCCCTAAGAAAAAAACAGCCACTTGCCAATAGTCAACACCAATTACGACAACCAAATTTAACCTACACACAGGTAAGTCAGAGAATACCAGCATATAAACCACTCACAACACAAAACATGCAGATTCAAACTACGAAGATTCAGCCAAATAATCAGACTGATATGTACACAATTATAAATACAATTAGAAAACATTATTACTAGATTAGCAAAGGGATTAGACGATTTATCAAGCCGCCTGGCAACACTATAATCCAGAATCAGTTAACTGGCCATTACACTTAAACTAGCAATATGGAACGCCAACGGTATGGCTCAACACAGCCAAGAGTTAAAAATATTTTTAATTGCAAATAAAATTGATATATTGCTTATTTCCGAATCGCACTTTACAAGTAAAAGTTACTGGAAAATGCCAAACTATAAATTATATACGACAAATTATCCTGATAGTACTGCACACGGAGGTTCCACCATAATTATCAAAAGCAGTTTAAAACAATATGAACTCCATTCAACTGAAATACCGTACCTTCGAGCCAAAAACATAGTAATTGAAGACTGGAGGGGCCAATCACTATATCATCATTACACTGCTTTTCCAAGCACACAATAAAAACAAATCAATTTTCTGAATTTTTTAAATTACTTGGATAAGGTTCCTAGCCGGTGGTGATTACAATGGGAAGCATCCTTTTTGGGGCTTTAGATTGATGGCAGATGGTCCACGTGGCAGACACTACTTCAGGCAAAAAATACTAATAACCTCAAAAGTTATTTTACAGATGAACATTTTGAACAACATACATAAGAAAACTTCCAGATCTCCTTGATTTCTGTATAACCAGAAGTATAGCAGATAATCATTTAATAAGTAAATCATGCTTCGACTTATGTTACGCTCACCGTTCTCACTCGGTCTAGTAAGACTTGTAGAATATTTGGGTTGGTTGCTAGTAACACAGTGTCATCGGCGTAGTGGATATTATTGATGTATTCACCGTTCACTCGGATTCTTATCTCTAGTTTCGTGAGGGCTACAGTAAAAATTTCCTCATAGTATATATTGAAAAGAGTCGGCGAGAGCACACAGCCTTGCCTTACACCTCGCATGATCTTCATTCGGTCGGTCAGCTGGTCTTCGACCTTGACTTGAGCACGCTTGTTCCAGTATAAATTCATGATGATCCGAATGTCCTTTTCATCCAATCCTACTCTTTGTAGGGCGGCGACCATCTTCTGGTGCTGAGAACGGTCAAAGGCCTTGACGTAGTCAATAAAACAAATATAGACATCACAACTGACATCGCGGCATCTCTGAAGTAGGACTTGTAAGGTGAAAAGTGCTTCACGTGTACCCATGGAATTGTGGAATCCAAATTGCATTTCACCGACATTTTCTTCGTATTTCTTATGAATTCTGGCATGTATGATTTTAAGAAAAATCTTAAGTGCATAACTTATAAGGCGGATAGTTCGGAAATCTTCGCACGTTTTCGCAGATCGTTTTATTGGTAGTATTACAAATGTTGACAATAGCCATTCCTCTGTTCAAGGTAGTGTTACAAATATTGACAATAGCCATTCAATTTGATTTTACATCCCGGTTAATTCTTTCAACGACTTTTTAATTTAAACACTCAATTTGTTCTAAAACTTCTCGTTTCTAAAATTAAATAGATTAATTTTTCCTAGTTCTTTGTCTTAGACTTTAATACATTAGAATGATACTTTGTTTTCGCATTTATGGCTGCTAGGGATAAATGCAAATAGCTCATGCATTTCAGTGATAACATAGTTTAATACACTTTGTAACCAAGTTTTCGCAGTGTAGTTAAATCCCATTTCATTTCCATTCCGAACGAAACTATTTACTTAACATAAGCAAACAAATTCGTTTACGATGCACATAACTTTTAACGAATATTTAAGAAAGAGAAGCAATTTATTTAAATTACTGTTTAAATTACGAATAAAGATTGAGGTATATTATATACATTGAGTAAATTGAGGAAAAACGACTTATTAAATTAGGGTTATATACTAGGGCAGTCCGATAAGTACTTAGCCTAAAAAAGAAAAACGAAAATTGAGAAAAGTGGAGATTTATTTCTCAACAAAGTCTCTTTTAACTCGATACACTTGACCCAGCTATGCTCCAACTTCTTTAACCCGTCTGAAAACTACGTTTTATCGGTGTCTGCAAAGTAGGCTTTAGTGGCGACGAGGATCTCCTCATTCTACTTAAATATCTACCTGGCAAGTGCCCTTTTCAAGTTTGGAAACAAAAATAGGTCACACGGGGCAAAATCTGGAGAATACGGTGGATGCGGTAACAGTTTGCAGCTCAATTCGACTAATTTAGCCACACCGGAAGCGGAGGTATGAGCCAATGCATATTCATGGTGAAAGAATACTGTTTTCTTCGTCAAATGGGTCGTTTTTTCTACAATTCTTCGTCGAATCGGCCCAATCATTAGGCGTAGAGAACGCTGTAAAAGATTTACTCTTTAGTAAGTCGATGTAGATCACCGCTTGTGAATCCCAGAAAATGGTGCCCATTACCTTTCCGACCGATAGGAAAGTCTTCGCATTCTTCGGAGCACGTCGCCGGGTGTCATTTACTGTTTCGACTGTTTTTTGATCTCTAGTGTATACCAGTTGATCTATGTTTAATCAACGGGTAGAAAACAAAGTAGACAATCCTTCGGATTTCGCTTAAGTATAGTCAACGACCGCTTTGAAGTAGTGGTCTCAGGGTTGCGCTTGTTGTCCTGAGTGCGCAAATGCTTTCTCATGCCCAAAATTGTATGCAGAATATGACATATGCAGTCTTTTGAGATGATTACAGTCTTAGTTATCTCACGTAACATCAGTCGGCGATCTGTCAATACGAGATCGTAGATTTTTGTCACGTTATCCTCCGCGGCAGCCATTTTTGGGCACCAAGGCGTGGCTTATCAAAAACCGACGTGCAGTCACGTCGTAACTCGTTAAACAAGTTTTTGACGGTTGCCATAGAAGAAAAATAATCACCGTACACAGCATTCAAGCGCTCTTTGATTTCACTGCGTGATTTCCCTTTCAAAAACAAAAATAGCCCACTTTCACTCGCTGTCAAACAAAACTACGAGTCGGTTAAAATTTTAACATTGGTTGTCTATAAGAATGTACTACAAGATAGTGGCGTCATCGGGCGGTGAGGCTAACTACTTATTGAGCCGCCTACGTAAAGTAAAACAGGAGCGGACATATTATCCGATCAAAATCCGGTTGTTTTGTCGATAAGAGTAAAATTAAAGAATGTAGAGTAGAATTAACAATTGGAATTGAACTTAATTTACACATCGTAGCATATAAGATCAAAAAATGTAACATAAATTAAAATTAATAACATTTCACGGGTTTTAACACAAGTATTTAGTGGCTAAAACATGTACATCTAGATACACTGAGGATGGAATTTTAATTCCGAAAACTTTCTGTGATGTAGCGCGATAGGGTGTTTTAATTAAATACCTTTTATAAAGAATTTTTAAATATTTTTTTTGTAATACAATGAAATATTCTTGTAACAATATATCTATGCAATAATAATGTACCTTGAGTATTTTGATAAAAAACTTACAGTCAAATCTGTAATTACCATGTTACCGAAAATAAATAAATTTATTGATATATGTGGCAACACCGATTCGAAAGCGATCGCCTTTCTTCGCGAGAAGTTTCGATATTTTAAACATTCTCCATCGTGTGTCTATCTGCATATCCTTTCCTCACTCCTCAGTTCTGACCGTGACCAGTCTTAGTCAAGTCAGTTTAGTCAGTCCTTCCGTACCAGATAAATTTATTGTGAACGTGTATGTTCTAGTTTGCGTGTTAATTGCAGAACTACCATAAGATTTCCCAAGCAGTAGGTAAATATAAATTCATACAAAATCATGGAAAAATTTTTAAGTGGGTGTAAGCGAGCAGTATATACCAGTAAAGCATCAACAAGCGCACAGGCGAGAGTGGTTCCAAAAATAAAATCAAGAAAATATTCTTAAGAATAATTAAATTTTGGGTGTATTTTACTAAAGTAATAAAGACGAAAGGCCTCTATGTATTATTTGGTTAAAAATTTTAGCAGCCGATAGAATAAAACCTAATAAACTTAAAAGACATTTGGAAACAGTTCATAGTGAGTACAATAACAAACCCTGAGAATTCTTTGAGTAAAAATTAAAACCACATGACAAGCAAAAATCATTTTTTAAAAAAACTTTGACGGTGAATGAATTTTACTTGCCTCTTATAAAGTCTCATATCAAATAGCCAGATGTAAAAAGCCTTACACTATTATTGGTGAAGAGCTTATTTTGCCAGCTGCAATTTAAATTGTAAAAACTATGTTTGGAGATAATTTTGCCAAAAAATTGGAGTCTATACGTCTATCAAATGATACTGTTGCCCATCGAATTGGTGATATAGCTGAAAATGTACAGGTACATCAGTTGATGAGGTAACAGATAGGAATGAAGATGCTCGTTTTATTGCCTACGTTCGATTTTGTGATGGCACATTAGTGGTAGAAGAACTACTTTTCTGCAAACCAATAGAATGGAAAGCAACGTCGCTCGCATTATTTGCTATCTTAAATGATTATATAAACGAAGGCAAAAATAGAGTGAAGGAATTGCGTCCGAATATGCACCGAAAAAAAAAAGTCTTCAATGTGTATATGGACACACTGTATGATCCACAGAGAAGGTCTGACTTCCAAAGAAATGTCTCCTGGCCTGAATATTGTACTAACTATGGTTTTAACAGTAGTTAATTATGAAAAAATGAGACCTTTAAAAACTAGAATTTTTTCTGCCCTTTGTAAAGACATGGGTGCAGTACATTATTATTTTAAAGGTTTAAGAGCAACACGTAAAAGTTGTTTTTATAACCATTGAAAATCGTGTAGCGATACAAAAAATTTTAATAGATATTTTTTGCTGACGACCGACTAACACGTAGTTACGAGTGGGTTAGGATGCCATTTCAAATTAAGAACTCGAAGGGCTCTCCACTGCCGAAGAAAAAAACTTCATAGGTTTGTCGGCAAATACCGAAATCAAGAGACAGTTTAATAATAAATCCCTCTTTGAATTCTGATCAGGGGTAAATGAAGAGTTTTCTGCGATGAAAACCAGAGCGTTCCGTATACTATTACCGTTTTCAACATCTCCCTTTGCAAAACAAGATTTTTCGCGGTGGCTGCTTTAAAGACTAAATATAGATTGCAGCTGAATATAGAAAAAAACGGAGCCTCTATTTCTAATATTACCCCCCGTTTCTATAAACTTTAATCTGCAAAACAGGCCCAATGAAGTCACTAATATACATTAAACTTGTTGATAATTTAGTATTCAGTGCTCTTTATAATATCTGTACCTCTTTATTAGTATTCATGTGTATTTTACTTTAAATTTTATCATGTTGTTTTGGGTTGATTTTAGTAAATTAGTCAATGTTGTTGGTGTTTTTTTTATATTCACACGCGCCTCCCCCCTAGTAAAAGCGCGCCAGCTTAGGGTGCGCGCCCCACAAGTTGAGAATCACTGAGAGAGTGACTAGTTTTCCGTAATTTGCGTTTTAGATATGACCAAACCTACTCTATTGTATTGAAAATACAGTAGCAAGTAGGTAATCGAATAAATAAATGCTTTTATTCTCCTGCCAATTTATCAATTACGTACTCTGGCTGAAAATTTTGTGATTTTTCTATTTCTAATAATTTGTTTTTGGTTGGAGCGTTTTGAGCTATTTCTAGATTTTTATTCGGCATAAACTTTAATATAACGTTTTTTCATATTGACATTTGCAATTTTATGAAGTTGGCGAGGATATAAAGCGTTATCCATAGCTATTACCGAATTCAATGAAAAATTTGGTAACAATTGTAAAAACCATTTTTCGAACAATTCGTTAGTCATGTCTTCGTGATAGTCCGCCCATGACTTTGTAATATTTTTGGCCGATTAGAAGCGTGTTTTGTACAATTCCGTTTTCATTTCCTGCATGTAAAATTATAACCTGTTTTATCCTCAAACAAGTTGCTTTTAAGTGGAATTTTTGGAATTCTCTACCCACCCTTTTTTAACTGCGTCATGAGTATCAAACCATGTCTCGTCTAAGGGTACAATGTTCCCGCCTGAGTCGCGATAATGTGTAATATTTCTTAAATAAAGTTTACGAAGATTCACAATTCGGGTTGATTCCATTATATTCATTCGCATATTAAGTTTTTTGTATGTAAATCCGCATTAAACAAGAAGTTCACGCAGAGTTTTCAAGGATTAATAAGAATAACATCTGTAGCTTTGTAATTTACTGTGCACTAATTATAATTTTTTTTTATTTATAAATTCGCATCAACCCGAAGGTTATTAGCGAGAATCAGATTTACAATATTATATTAACAAAATTAATAGCTTTTAAGTAGTTTAACATATTTGTGAATGAATAATTTGCACCAAGTGCTTTCTCTAAGTTTATTGAGATACCATCATTGATTCTTGCTGTGGAGAAAACTGGACAGTCTACAACAACATGTTTCACTGAGAGTTTAACGTTTGGTTCGGATTCTTTAGTAATTAAGAACTTGTGCGTGGCACTGGTATGACCTAATCTAAGAAAAGTTATTGTCACTTGATCCCTTCTTTTAGTGGGGAAACATCTCTATGGTTTAATGTCCGGTTTAATATTCCGAAGATTGGACACTGAAAATTCCCACCGGTTTTGCCACTCGCTTAGGATCCGCGATTTGATAACACTTAAAACATCACTAGCTATCACGTATTTCACAGTAATAATGTCAGCTGAATTGACGGCTTCACGCGCACACTTATCTGCTTCTTCTTTACCTCTAATACCATTATGTGATGGGATCCAAATAAAGATTACCTCTTTATTACAATGTTCTATCTCTATCAGATTTTTTTTTATTTTTTCAAGAATATGATTCCCTGGGTATATTCTTCCTATAGATTGTAGTGAGTTTAGTGACTCAGTCAAAATTATATATTTCTGATTTGGTGAGGATATAACATATGTGAGTGCCTCGTATATGGCAAATAAGTCTGCATTAAGAGTACTATAGTGTATTGGCAACTTATATTTTTGACACATATTAGAGGATATAACTGCTGCTCCCACGCAATCTGTTGATTTTGAAGCATCTGTATAAATTTGAGAGAAATTTGTATACTTTTATAATAAGTTTTGCAGATTTTGATGTATTATACATACTATGGTTAGTAGTGTGTTTGTCCAGTGATGTTAGGGTAGTTATTATTTTAGGTACTCCCAAAGTCCATGGTGCAGCAGGTTTAAAACTAACGGGAAAGCAAGGAGGTAAGGTGGTGTTCAGAGATGAGAGATCCATTTTGATTCGGTGGTAGAAAGGTTTATGTAGACGTAGTTTATTTAAGTACATTTTTCTGTGATATAGTGATGGTTCAGCTGCCTCACAATACAGGCTTTCTATTGGTGTGGTTCTGTAAGTTCCCAAGACAATGCGGAGTGCAGTATTGTGTATTGAATCTAAAATTTTAAGGGAAGACTCAGTAGCCAATGAATATGCTGTCACGCCATAGTCTAATTTAGATTTGATTAGAGTTCTGTAGAGAGAGAACATAGTTTGTCTATCTTCCCCCTAGTATTTTTTAGATAGTGATTTAAGGATATTAAGTCTTGCTTGGCATTCGATTGCCAATTTTTTAATATGTTTTTTCCAATTTAGATGTTGGTCGAATGTCATTCCTTAAAATTTTACATTATTTTTTCGAACTAGAGGCTTGTTAAATAGTGAGAGTGGAGAGTGATTAGGGTAGCTTTTCTTTGTAAAGAATATAAATTGTGTTTTTTTTGTAGCAAATTGAAATCCACAATTTTGCGACCATTCCTCTAGTTGATGTAAAAACATTTGTAACATACTCGTGATGTTTTCCATATTTTGGCTTCTCGCATAGATAACAAGGTCATCTGTGTATAAGAGATCTTTCAGTGGTGAGTTCATATTGGCTAGGACATCATTTATTGCTACAAAAAAAAAGTGTAAGGCTTAAAACTGATCCTTGAGGAATACCATTTTCTAGTTTTGTTTTTGGTGATAGCATACCATTAGTTTTAATTATAATGTTGGAACTTTGTTTTCTTTATAAATATCGTATACCGTTCTTCAAATTATATATCTTGAAGCGTCAATCAATTTTATGAAGTTCATCGGGTTTTGTTTTTAAGCTGTGATGAGTAACATATCCCCTTTTAATAACCTTATAAACTACATTATATGACAATTGTGTTAATTTACAGGTGTTGTCAATTTCGTGTGGGGTTGAATTTTCATTTTCAGTTCTCAAGCATATCTTCGTCGCGGTAAAAGTCACCAAGTACAAAATAGCCGATCTGAGAAATGTTAGTTGTAATTGTTGTTTAAAACTCATCATTCTAAACCTCAAGAAAATTACCGATGCATTTGTACAAGTCTAGTAATACTTTGAGATGTGAATACACTATGTTATTTAAAACCAATGTTAGTTGGTCAAAAACAACATTTAATGGACTTATGAAGTGATTTTTGCCAGGTTGGTAAAAAATAAATTTGGTGAATTAGTTAAATATATTATGAACATTATTTATTACCTAACTTAAAGTAACTCACCACAATAAACACATTTATAGAAATGAAAACAAAAATTGGATGAGTTTAGACAAGCTCTTGGTCTTCGCTTCCCTCTGGTTCACTATTACTATAAATACTGGGCTCAATATTTCTGTCTGATTTGGAGGTTGACAGAGGCGAATACCAAGCATGGAATTTCACAGGGATAACGTCGGAAGTGCATAATTTCTGTAAATCATTAAATTTTGTTCACATAATGGGACGCATACCTACGTAAGCCTGTTGAAGTGATAGGGAAGATGTTGTGATGGAGGTCTTCTTCGTCAATAAATACTTAGTTTAAAGTAGGTATGGTAATGTTCATAGCATTATTTATGATTGCCGGATATTTTCTTTCAACTCCGAAATATTTTATTTGCAACCACCTAACTTCACTAGATTAATTTAATTTTGTGTTTTTAACATATCTTTCGCAAATAGTTTCCAGTTAATAAATTCTAAATATTGTAACTCATGGACGACTACATAAGGTTCCTTCTTTTTCATGCCTCGTTTAGACCTAGCTTTGACAAAAATATTTTTCTATTTATGCAGCGTTTGTACAGCTACATACCTCCTTTCCCTCTCGATTGTGCTATCCATTCTGTTGCATTCTATCATCCTATATCCTGTTTCTAGAAACTTTTACTCGAGCACAGTTATATTGTGGCCAGATACTGCCATGATAAAAAAAATATAGCATTGCGATGACAAACTGATTCCTATTTTGTTGCATACGAGTATAGGAAAACAATAATACTTCTGTGACTCTTGCAGGGAGGTTTTTTAAATAGAGATACAAACATGTCGCAATTTCTAAGCTCTCTATGGCACCATTAAGTTCAGTCTAGGTAAAACAGTGTACATTATTTGGAGGAGTCCCTTCAGAAACGCATAAATTAAAGGCAGATAATTTTCTTCTGTCGTATAAGGGTGATACATCACTACTTGGTATTTGGAGTACACTCTAAAGGTCAAAAGTAGCAGTGAAAAAATCAGAATTTTCAGTTGCTCTTTGCTTATTACCCTCCTTAGCAGCATTGGCATCCTTTTCGCGCTTTTTGTGTTCGTTATAGGCTTTCTGTAAATTTATTTTGTCTTCACCTGTTGCTAATTTATATCTGTTGCATGGTGCATACTGATCTTTGCACAGTTTAAACAATGACAAGTTGTATTCCTGGTTAGTGGAAAATTTTGATTTGATTTTTAATAAATTTAATAACATCTTCGGCGATTTTATTGGCAGGTACATGTTTTCCTCTTTTATTATCGCCTTTAAATAAGCCTGTTATTTTATTCTTACCCTCACATACTTTTTTAGAGGACCATTACTGATAGAGAAAGTTTTGAGAAAAAAATTTTACTCACTCTAATTTGGGCAGCATTTAAAAAAAATAAAGCTCTTTGCTTATCGCTCGTTATTTGGCATATTCCTTTCGAGGCCGTTGCCTTCTTGGTGCCAGTAATTTTACATTCTGTGTAATGAAAACTTTTTTTTTTGACTGTACAATTCAAGTTCCCAGTACTTGAAACACAATCGCATTCTTCCTTCTTCACTAAAATTGTCTCTGCATTAAAATCTGCAACGAGAACAGTTTATAAACTATGGAGTTTTTGATTGGAATTTTCCTTCTTTTGTAACATAGAATATATCCAGCTTCCTACGTTTTTATATTAAATGACACTTTCACTGTGACTTATCTCCATTACTCCATTGACTTCTTTTCCTGTATGTCTCTTGCACTTCGACAAAAAAATAAAATTAAAAATCGTTCATTTAATAAAGAATCATACATCAAGTCGGTCAATCTGACATCAAGTTAATACTCTTTAACATTGTCTACTTGATCAGCTTTTATAAATGTTGCTGGTTGATTCAATGGTATCTTCAGTATAAAACAATAATCACAAAAGAGCATGATTAACAGTTACACTACTTTTACCTTATTAGAACTTTTTATCTCCGCACCAAAACTATTATTACTATTTTATTTTGGACTGTAATACGTCTTTGTTTAATACTGTATAAAGCACAAGGCGAGTTAGTTGTACTTGGAATATATCATATTGTTGTGGCTGCTGACCGATTCATTAACGAGGAAGAACCATGGTCATCATTTTGTAAAACAGGATTTTTTGAAGACGACGATGTACTGTTGAATATTGTTTCTTTTACCTATAAACACCAATTCAAACTGTTTTGAAACTAAGTTTACCATCCTCCTACCTTTATACTCGTTTTGGAATTTTCGTTGATCATCGCAAGGTTAGCAATGCGTTTTACTTTACTAGATTGCATTTTAGATTTATTTATTAGCACTTCACTTAACTATAATACAATTCGTGAACAATAACTTACAAATTAATTTTTACTGCTAAATAACATAGCAATAACGATATACACCAATCAACTGACAATACGTGGTTACACTAACTGACAATTGTATTTGTCGGATCGTTATCAGGCAGACTTCTGCCTCTTCTTCTTCATGTGCCTTATCCGTTCCGAACGTTGGCAATCAACATGGCTATTCTGACTTTGTTTACGGCAGATCTGAATAGTTCAGCAGATGACAATCCGAACCATTGCCGCAAGTTTTGGAGCCACGAGTGTCTTCTCCTCCCTGGACCCCTTCTGCTGTCTATTTTCCCTTGAACGATCAGTTGTAGTACTATATATTTATTATGTCTCATAACGTGACCCAAGTATTCCAACTTTCTTTTCTTTATACTTATTCCTACCTCTCTCTCTTTACCTATCCGGCGTAGTACCTCTTCGTTGGTCACGTGTTCAGTCCAGGATATACGTAATATACGTCGGTAAGCCCACATTTCGAAGGCCTCTACTTTTTTCATTAATGTTGCGGTCATTGTCCACGCCTCCATTCCATATAACAAAACCGGAAATACATAACATTTCAGAAGTCGAATTTTGAGAGGTAGGGTGAGGCTTTTAGAGGTGAAAATTTGCTTCATGCTAGTGAACGATGCTCTTGCCTTTTCTACTCTTATACGTATTTCCTTCGCTTGATCCCAATTTGAGTTAACTGTTGTTCCCAAGTAGATGTACGAATCCACGTGTTCAATTCTTTCATTGTCTAATATCAGTTGCTGTGGTGGTTGTTGGGTTTTGCTTACTAACATCCATTTGGTTTTTGTGATATTTAGTCTGAGTCCGTATTGTGCACTTGTTTTTTGTATCTTACTCATTAGGCAACTCAGTTCCTCCATGCTACTTGCTAGAATCACAGTGTCATCAGCAAACCTTATGTTATTAATTATTTCTCCATTTATCTTTATGCCTTCTGTGCTTTCCTCCAGCGCTGTTTTAAATACTTCTTTTGAGTATATATTAAAGACAATAGGAGACAAGATACAGCCCTGTCGTACCCCTTTCTTGATCTCAATTTTATTGGTCAATGTAGATCCTACTTTCACTTTAGCTGTTTGGCCCCAATAGAGACTCGCTATTGTTCGAATGTCTCTGTAGTCGACTCCGATCTTATGGAGAACTTCAATTATCTTTTCGTGCTTTACGTTCAGTCAGACTTCTGCCTGACAACAAAAAATTTGGAATTAGGTATATTCAGTGCTGTAAGCAACCAACTCTACGTACTTTCTGGGACTTATTTCTGTCAGAATATGAAAATTGATATTGTGAATCGATCAGTACACCTCAATTTTTACAAAAGTGGACTTTTTGAGTTTTTCCGTGCCGTGTATAAGTATTTGAAACAAGCCTCTGACCTTAAACATGCAAATACTGGTTGTAAAACTCCCAATTATTACTTGTAGTCGCTTTAATACTAGGTGAAACATTTTCCTCGTTGTCTATAAACACGCCATTACCTAGATCGTCACAATGTCGCCATAAAATGGCCGCCAGAGTGTTGACATTTTATAATTTTGTTTTGGTATATAATTTTGTTGGTCACCAAAAATTTTTTTATGAGGTTACCTCTATTTTGAGTCCTTAAAATGTGTAAGTAACAGTGTCGGAATAGGTTAACCCCCAAAACCCCTCCTCGGTGCGCCACTGTAATCAATAATAAGCACATCAACGTATCATAGACATGCCATCAAAGTAATCAAACATTTTTAAAAATCACCTATTGTCGGTAATTACCTAGGCGATGTTGCCGAACATAAAAATAAGTTAACTGAAAACTAAAACTGAATTAATAAGAAGCTTTTAAGTACAATTGCAGTTATACAATTTTTTTTATTTAAACCCGAGTCTTGAAACAATCAGTATAAAATTATTTCTACAACCATTTATAGGATTGTTGCTTAAAATCTTTTGTCTCAGATCTCGAAGTGAAAAACAAAGAAATTTATCATTATAGCACCGCTGTACTTGATGGTTTCACTTGAACAAGAGAGACGGAACATCTTAATCCGTGCAGAGCTAATACGAACCTTGTATAACTTGGTTAGGTTGCGTACAACGCTTCTTGTAGTAAAACAGATCTGTTAAGTAATATATTTGAACCTTCTCGTAAAACTTCAATTTTTAATTGACTTTGAATATTATATTTTACTACCATAATTCATTAACCCTCCGTTAGTCGCTATCGGTGTCACACACCGACGACAGAATTATTCATTCGGGATTTACAAATAACTGTTATTTTTCTATCGCCACTTTCTGTACCTCTCCCTATCAACCAAACTCGTATTAGTGTACATTCTTACCTGCCTTCGTACAGTTGTGCGAGTTTTATAGTTATTTTTGGTGCGAGAGTCCATAGCGACTAACGGTGTAACTATTATTTGTTGGAATAACTTGTAGATCAGGTAAATATTTAGCATCTTATTATTGAATTTTTTCGGTAATTTTTTGTCAATTTTTATTTATAGATGTCCTTTGAAGCCAAACAAAAACGTTTGTTGGAATTATGGGAAATGGTTCCTACCGACGATGAAAATTATTTTGACGATCTTCTTCTTCTCATTGCGCCGTCTCCTTTCGAAGGTTGGCGATCCAAATGGCAATTGTAGTTTTGGAAACTGCTGCGCGAAAGATCTCTGCGGATGAGCGGTCGAACCATCTCCTCAGGTCTTTCAGCCAAGAGTTCTGGCGTCTTCCTACTGATCTTTTGCCCTGTACTTTTCCTTCCAGTATAACTTGAAGTAATTCATATCTTTCTCCTCTCAGCACATGACCCAAGTATTGCATTTTCCTCTCTTTGATTATTCTTAGTAATTCTTTTTGTTTACACATGCGACGAAGTACCTCAACATTAGTAACTCTTTGTACCCATGGAATCCTCAACATTCGTCTGTATATATACATCTCAAAGGCATGTATTCTTTTTTCTATTTCAGAGTCCATTGTCCAACTTTCACAGCCATACAGTAAGACAGAAAAAACGTAACATCTGATCATTCGGATTCTAAGCTGTAGACTAAGGTCTGATCTTGTAAAAAATGTTTTAATGCTCATGAATGTTTTCCTTGCTTGTTCAATTCTTGACAGGATTTCTTTTTTTGGATTACACTGACTATTGATATTTGCTCCCAAATATTTTATGGAATTTACCTGTTCTATTATTTGACCCTTGGCATACACCTGTACGTTTATTGGTGTCTTTGAAAATACTAAAGTTTTAGTTTTGGAAACGTTTAGATGTAAACCGAACATTTCGCTGTGGTGAACTACCGCATTTATTATATTTTGTAGTTCTTGTGCGTTGCTTGCTATTAAGACGGTATCATCAGCATATCTGATGTTGTCTATGCTGATTCCGTTAATCTTAATTCCACCTTGGACCTCGTCTAATGCTTCTCTGAATATAGACTCCGAATACAAATTAAAGAGTAGCGGTGATAAGACGCAACCCTGTCTCACTCCTCGTCGGATTTGTATGTCTTCGGATGTTGTGTGCTCTATTTCAATTGTTGCCGTTTGGTGCCAGTATAGTTCTGAGATAATTCGCAAGTCTTGTTCGTCAACTCCAGTTGTTCTCAGAATTTCGATCATCTTTTGATGGTTAACGCAGTCAAATGCTTTTCGATAGTCAATAAAACATACATATACATCCACATTCATGTCTCTGCATCGTTGCGTTAACACATTTAAAGCAAAAAGAGCCTCTCGTGTTCCCAATCCGTTTCGAAATCCGAATTGAGTGTCACTCATCTGGAACTCGCACTTCTTGTAAATTCGTGTATGGATAATTCTGAGAAAAGTTTTAAGGACATGAGACATCAAGCTTAATATTCGATAATCATCGCATTGTGAGGAATTCGATTTTTTTTGGTAATGCTACGAATGTTGATTTTAGCCAGTCTGTTGGTATTTTACCTGTGTCATATATCTTATTGAATAGTGCTGTTATTAAATCTAGGCTTTTACTTTCGTTATCTGCAATTAGTTTAAGTATTTCGACATTGATATTGTCTGGACCGGTGGCTTTTCACCGGTCCATTTTCACGCTTTTTGACCATTTTGACGATGAGGGAAGTGAAAACGAAATCGATCAAATTGAGGAACGTGATGGCGGAACTGAATCGGAACAAGATGTGACAGACGAGGAAGAAGAAAGTGGAAGTAATACCTTAGTGTTTATTGGAAAAGATGGAGTTACCAGATGGAAAAAGGCTGTTCCACCGAGAAATGTTAGAACAAGACAAGAAAATTACGTAGTACGTTTGCCGATGTCAAGATTACCTACACGTGACTTGAAAACTGCCAGTGATATTTGGAAATATTTTGTGAATGACACTATGTTAGAAATGATTGTGGAAAATACGAACAAATATATAGACTCGATAAGAAATAACTTTGTTCGTGATCGGGATGCTAGACACACTGATATATTAGAAGTGCAGGCACTAATAGGACTAATTTATTACGCAGCACGTCTGAAAGGTAATCGTGTGAATCCAGATAAGTTTTGGAACACTGATGGATCAAGTATAGAAATGTTCCACCTAACTATGTCGCCCCCACGATTTAAATTCCTCCTTCGGTGTATGCGATTCGGTGACAAAGCAACCCGTGAAAATCGACTAAAGGAAGACAAGTTGGCTCCTATACGAAGTTTTTTCGACACTTTTGTAACTCATTGTAGAAGTGGATACAGTCTTTCCGAATATGTCACCATCGATGAGATATTACCAGGATTTAGGGGTATATCCCATCAAAACCGAACAAGTACGGCATAAAAATTTTTGCACTCTCCGATGCTAAAATGTTTTATACGGCTAATTTAGAAGTATATATTGGCCAACAACCTGAAGGACGTTTTTAAGTTAGTAACAGACCTAGTGATGTTGTTCAACGGCTATGTGAACCTATTTATGATTCAGGCCGAAATCTAACAATTGATAATTGGTTTACAAGTATCCAGTTGGTGAACAAGTTATACGAGAAGAAAATTACAGTAGTGGGAACCATTAGGAAGAATAAAAGAGAATTGCCGTTTGAATTCACAAAACCAAAGCATTCTATAAATTCAAGTATGTTTGGTTTTAATCAACATATTACACTAGTTTCTTACATTCCTAAAAAAATAGAAATATATTGCTTGTATCCTCATTACATCATGATGATGCAATTTATTATAGTAGCGGTAATCAAAATAAATCAGAAATTATCGCCCTATACAATTCAACAAAAATAGGAGTCGACATGGTAGACCAGCTCAGTGCTCACTACAACTGTTCAAGAAGCACAAAGCGTTGGCCAATTGTTATATTCTATACCATATTGAATATATCTGGCATTAATTTAATGGTTATCTTCATTGCAAACGGTAAGAATAAGAAAAACGTAAAACGACGTGATTTTCTAAGAAACCTTGCAAATGAGCTTATACATCCCTATTTAAAAAGTCGAGTTACTACTACAAATCTACCAGTTAGCCTCAAATGCCGAATTCGCGAAATTTGTGGCATCACAGATGTAGCTTCTGCAATTCCAGATAGAAATCAAACAAAGGGTCGTTGTGCATTTTGTACTACCCAAAAGAACAGGCGTACTCGCTTTTTATGCATTAAATGCAAAAAATTCATGTGCCTTGAACATATTTATGGAATATGTCAGCTTTGCCTGAATAACGCTACAACATAAAATGTCTCAATTACTAAATCAAGTGAAATACTTACTTTATAAATATTTTTGTTAAAAACCTCAGTTATTTTTTTTTTAGTTAATCTATATTCCTCTTAACTAAAAATTACGAACTGTTTTTCCATTTTAAACATTTGAAGAACTTTTTTTTAAATTTAATTTTATATTACAAATGAAGACTACAGGGAAAAAACCAGACATGTCAATTTTTTTCAAATTTCAGATTTCTATTCTATGGTATAGAACACGCGGAGAAGCACATTTTAGAGCTATCGTACAGGGCAAAAAGTAGTCTTGTCATGAGTAATTACACTTTAAAGTTTCGGGGTACTGGGAAAAAACCAGCTTTGTCCATGCGTCCAATGAAAGAACCAGATATGTCACAAGTTTCACGGTAGGTAGCGTTGGATTGATTTAAAAATTATTATTAAACAATGCGTGTTTCAATAATCGAAAGTTTTTTTGTAAGAACAAACATTTGTGAATATCGAATATAATTATTTTTCTGAATGATTAAATGTTCAACAAGACATTTATGCATTGATATAACATAACGTAACAGAAAGACTCGTTTTGTTTCTTGTAAAAATATAAACAGGCAGGTATAAAAAGTTCGCATTATTCACACATTAATTTCACAATATTCCGATTCATACATTATATCGTAAACAACAAAATCCATGGGCTTCGTGAAATAAAAATTACATATCCCATCCGTGGACATTCATACTTAGAGTGTGACAAGAATGTTGAACTGTGGAATCTAAAAATGCTTTTTGAAGTACCAAAAGAGTTTAGAGACATGATCAAGGGGTCCCGCGTAAAGCCGTCTCCATTCATCGTCGTGAAAGTAACACGAAAAATAGTTTTGGACTGGAAATCATTTTTGGACAAAAAGTATGTTCCAAAATGCCCTTTCAAAACTCAGGTTTTGAAAGAGGTTGTTGCCACATCAGAGCACAGTCGACTTATAAATAATCGATCTTCTTACAATGGACCATTCTTTTCAAGCATCTTGAAGAAACGAATGACCTTAACAACTACGGAGTTAAAGAATGGAGAATTTGAATTACCATTACTAGCCTACTCAGGTAAGGTATAAGGTATCACAAAAAATTATAATATTATTCCCTGTATGTTGTTTCAGGACCCCTCGCAATTTTAAAAGCCAAGCACAGCGATTTAATGAGCCTTATGAGATTCTGTGGTCCTGCAGCTGTGGACTTTTTCTCCGTCTTACCTTATAATTAGTCGTAACAGGTAAATTATTATTATTATAATTACTCTTTTTTTATTTCTTTATTTAACGTCGGCGTCGATCTACTTCTGCGATTAAAACTAAACACCGACGCCCGGAGCACGCTTCCACCAACGGAAAATTTTGACGAATGCCCTGGTGTTCCAACCAGAGGTAGGGATCTTTAACGAGCCATGTTACAGTAAAACCTGTGTTAACGGCCACCTGTCAAAACCGGCCACTTGTACTAGCCGGCTAGTTTCAAAGTTCCCCAAACCAAAATTTGTGGACTACAAAACCTGGTATTAGCGGCCACCTTTTTATATCGGCCAATAGTTTTGCTGTATTTATTATTACCTATCATTC
Source organism: Diabrotica undecimpunctata (assembly GCF_040954645.1). Classification (NCBI taxonomy): domain Eukaryota; kingdom Metazoa; phylum Arthropoda; class Insecta; order Coleoptera; family Chrysomelidae; genus Diabrotica; species Diabrotica undecimpunctata. The sequence goes on from NC_092807.1 coordinate 55,733,261, forward strand.
ACAATAGAAATACTAATCAAAATGAAACCTATTTTCATTATTGAAAGCATTGACAATTTTCTGTTTCAGATGACTAAGCTGGTTCTTTCAATGGACAAATTGCGGTTGACAAGAATTTCCTGGATTTTTAAAGAGTGTAACACATTTTTCTGAATAAAAACAGTGCAATGCCGTTCATGTGTTTTTATGGAGCAATTTTGACTCCCGAGTTTTATTATACGTTTCAATGTAAGACACATTATGGTCTTCAAAGTTAAAAATGCGTTTTTCTCGGTTTTATGAAATTTTGACATATCTGGTTTTTTCCCTGTAGTCTTCAAATAACAATATATTGTTATACTAGTGTTTTTCATTTTGTATCTGTTGTTTTTCAATAAAATATTTTCAAAAATGGTTTTCAGTCATTCCTATACACAGTATAAAATATTTGTATGAATTTTATAGCAATAACTATTTTTTTTTTAATTATCGGTCTCAGACACCGTAGCGACTTGATGTCGTATGTGTCTGTCGTATATAGAAACATTATATGTATGCATAAATTTAAAACAACATACAAGTTAACCGAAATTTATTGTTGCGGTGCTACACAAAATTGTTAATTATTGAAACTAAGCATTAGAAAATTAGTCATTAGCAAAATACATTTCAATTAATATTTGTTGAATTTATATAGCTCTTTGGAATATTTAAATTATAAAACATTGCTATGTCGTTTTTGAAAATTACTAATTTAAATACTGATCAACATTTTGATGCACTGGTAAAATATATATCCAATTTAAATCGAGTTATAATTAAAGTTATTTACACAGGTTTGTTGTTGCTATTAAATCAATTGCGTTTTAATTTCATAGTTAAATAAAACGCATGTAATTTTGTATTGAATATTTATTTCCTATTTGCGAGTTATATTTAGTAAACAAATATATAACTCTTCAAGTTTGTTTCTGTACTGCAACGCTTAATTAAAGGCATTGTCTGGAAATCTTAAGATAACATCTAGTAAATGCAATGCAATTATTTTAAAATTGTTATATTAAATATTCCTTATTCCTTAACCCTCTTACCACTGTCGGAACATAGATTTACCAACAGATATGGATCAGAACAGTTGTGTCTTATTAAAGCAAAAATGCTCATATGCGTTTGTATTCAGTATTTTTAAATCTTTGTTGATGCAACACAAAATAACGTAGTGACGCCAAATAAGGTCAGTATCTTAATAAGATCAATTGTAAATATTTCCTTAAATATAGATATTATACACTAGATGTCACTGTAAATCGCTTTTAAAGTCAAAATCGTCTACGCCATTCAGTCGGTAGTATCAAACAGCAGCGCGAAGTCGTATTTACTACGGTGCCGAAGTTCGATTATAAATTTTAGGAAAGTTATTAAATAACTATAAAAATTGATTATAAACCACCCATAGATACCTCACTTTTAGGTAAAAACGAATTCAGTGTTAAACTTCGCCCTTTACACCCTTTGGCCCCTCACGCCTAAGTACTACCTGACTGTATGTAGGCGACATTATTGAAATATTTGCCAAGATTGAAAAATAAATTGGAGTTGCCTATTCCGGCCATTGTCTAGTGCAAGAGACGACAATATAAGGATGGCATTCAGCATTTTCACAAATAATTTTAACGTGCTTGTAATTTATATTATTGAATTTCGATTTTACTTCAGAAAAGACGCTAAAAATTAATTAATGAAAACAGTAGAGGTTTTATAAAAATTATTTATTTATCAATACAATACAAAAAATAACAAAATATAAAATACATAATAAAATTAGCAGTGATAAATTACATCTCATTTAAATTACTTTTTTGTAACTTTTCAAACAAATTAATTTCCAGAATTGATGCAAACTAAAATATTTCAAGCTAATATACAGAATTTATTTGAAGATTTGGTTTATCCACTCACGGTAAAATATTGCAAAACCTCCTAATTTTAAAGAATCGCTTGGATTTACTTACATGAAATTTGGCTTACGCCTAGGCAAGATGTCAAAGAAAAAAAGATTATGCTTTTGCACTATGGTTCAGTATCACACCTTCTCAGGAGTGAAAAAATATATGTTCAAGATAAGTTCGGAAGTGAATAAAATCAGTAATTCTAAGCAACTTTTGTTCTATAGAGTTTTTTCACTAAGTCAATACTTTTCGGGTTATTGAAAAATAGGTTCTGATTCGTCAAATTCCATGTTGAATATTTCAACGTGAAATAATAAAAAAATGAAGCACTTTTCGACGAAAACTCATTATAACTTTTTGTAAAGTGTTTAATAAAGGTTTATTTTTGTTAAGTTTTTAGCACCAAAAGTAAGCAAGTTTCAGAAAAGCAAACCTACATTTTTTTACCATTTATGATTTTTGGTGTCACTAATAAATTAAGTTATTTTGAAAATAAGCATTTTTTTCATAATTAAAAAAAAAATTGTTAAAAAAATAAGCCCTTTGAACAAAACAAAAATAAAACTTACAGATCTATATAAACAATACATTAGTAAAGTAATTTGTGAAGCGGTAACGATTAATTTGATTTAAATGCTAATTGGGGGATGATTTTCAAGAGTTTTTTTACCAAAAACAGGGACCTACTTTATTTTGAGCGTAACGATTACTTTTGATGCTAGAAACTTATTAAAAAACAGAAATGAATATTTTTTTGAAAACTTGAAAAACTTTGGTTATTTCACTTTGAAATTTGACAGATATGAACCTATTTTTCGTTGGTTACAACTTTGCTTCTACTGGGCCTAGAGAGTTCATACATATACCATTTTTTTTTTGTAGAAGCTATATTTTTGCTGAAAACGCTTTGTTTTCGATAAAATACATACTTACTTTTTGAATTATTTGCACAGAACCATTAAAATTTTTTTTTGTGTTAAAAAATGAACATATTTACTCGCAAATAACTCGAAAAGTATTAACTTAGTGAAAAAATTCTATATGACAAAAGTTGCTTAGAATTACTTTTCTTCTTTCGTATGTTTTCTATATGCATGCCTTCGATAGGAGAAGGAACTTCGACAAGAAGAAGAGGATATAAATTTTGTTCTGATAGTAACATTGTACTACAAAAAATTGACAATTTATCTATAAATGGCAATATAGAAGTCAATTATATTCTGTGCAAAATAAGAAATTGTATAGAGGTGAACTAAAATCAATATGATCTACTGTTCGATCGCATACTTTTTATATTTAAAAATTTTTCTTTATATTTAAAAAAGGACTTTCTGGAATTACGTCATCGAGGTTTTAAAAGCAAGTGTTGGTGAGTACCAAATGCAATCGATTTTGACTTTGACAAAATACCACAAATTACAAACGTTAAAAATGAATCATGTAAGTTCATATCTTGATAAAATGAGAGGGAATTTCCAACATATAAATAGTTGAGGGCCATCTGCCTAGGAACAATAGGTAAAAGCTGATAAACGGACAGGATTAGAAAGTTGATCACTAATTTGATCATATTTCAAAACAAAGTAAATAAGTATATTTTAATGTTACTTCTTTTCAAACTAAGATTGTAAAATTAAAATTTTAGGAAAAAAATATTTATTATTTCTTGTTCTCAAGAAGTACTTTCATTATTGACAATATCGAAACATTTTATTATTAAAAGTCGAGGACAATTAAAAACCACGTTCATATTTATATGAAAGTACTATAAAAATGAAGGTATATTACTCTTTTTTAGCAAACTTGGTATACGACTTGTCCACTGAAAGCCGTGTAGACAGTGAATATTATTTCTCTCTTTCTGATTTTCAAAAACTTTAAATTTTTTTAAAATATTCTAAACCTGCTTTTAAGTTTTCAGTTGACTTGCTTAAAGTTGACATTGGCTTTCTGTTTGGATTACTATTACTACAATATTTGTTGTTAAGACCATCAAAAATATTATTTATAATTTTCAAAAATATGGCAGTATGAGGAACCGTTTTGGTGTGTAACTGTCCTACAACTATTGCTGTTGATATTGCTGAGGCCACTGAGTTGGAAAAAATTTGTATTGCTAACTTTACACGCATTTTTTTTTAATTATTAGGTTTTATATGAACGTCTGTTATTTTTAACAGGCATTGTGCTCTCATATTGGTTCTATCGATGTTGTATGTGTATTCAATATCTTGCCACGATATTTGTTTAGAATCAGCAAAAAACGTCAACTTTTTGTTAAGAAAATTATTTCTTAAACTCTTTAATAAGTGGGGTGTATCAAACACAGTGATATTTCTATTACAGGCTGATCCTTACATGCGCCTAACAGCTTAAATAAAGCTGTATTATTAGATGCTTGATCACACACTTTTGGTATATACCCAATATTTTGTAATTTTGAAACAACTTTAACTACAATGTTTTTTAAGTTGTCGCTATGTATTGGACCAACTATAATAAAATAACAAATCGTAATCTTCCAGTTATGTAGCAAGCCGCGCATCATGAAAACCAAACCTGTGTCGGCAAGTTTGTTTGTGCTTCCTAAAGCACCTTAATCTTAAAACCTTTCTATAATATCATTTAATTTATTGTACTCCAATTGTTTTTTCAAAAAAATTTCATCAAACATTAACACACAAATTTTTTCCCACTCATCCATTGTCTCTGCTTCTTTCTTCAACTTGTCAATTAAGGAAGTGTTTAAACCAGTTCTTAATTTTATAACACGCAACCAAGTTTGAATTGTTTTTACTGAAGGTAATATAAAGTTAAGAGATCTAATGAAAAATTTGAAATAAATTGTTAAATAAATAAAATAAAATAAATTGAAAAATAAACTTGAAAAAAAAAACAACTAGGAGACTTAGAATAAATGGCCAGAGTTCTGGCCATTTATTATAAGTTTTCATTATATTATTCTGGCCATTTCAATCTTTTTCATTGTGACTCCATTTTGAACGAGTTTTGTGTGAAAACTGCATATTAACAAAGTGTGCAGGTATTTGCTTTTATTTTCTAACAGTATCTGTAACATGAATTTGGTTGCCGATTTTCTGTTTTTTGTTGTTCTTCTACAAAGCTCACTGTTCTTCTGACGGCACTTCTTCTTTAAAGCATTTACTAGATACTCCAACTTTTTACCTTCTCCGTCAATTCAGTTTCAAGTTTTGTGGGCAAATTAATTTCAAAACTGGAAATATCACTGAGACTACTACTTGATCACTTAGGCGATGGAGGTGACCTAACCATACAACCGCCACTTGTAGATCTTTTACGTTTCGTTCCGTAATAAACGTATGTAGAGCATACTCGTGATGTATCACCTAAAATAGGTAATCATTGAAATGTATGTGTAATTTTAATAAAAGCAAAACAAGCATCTCCATTATTTCTGGAGTGATACTAACAACGCATTTATATTTAAAAAAGTCTCTTTTGATTTAATTGTATAAAAAATATATAAATCACTCAATATCAACTGATTTTATACAAAATATATTTTAGTAGTATTATTCTCATTGACAAACCGCATTAGGCAAACATAAAAATATTTCTAAAGTTGAGTACTCACCTAAATAAGTTGCTAACTGTGTAAATTTTAGAGGAACAGCATTTTTCCTTAATAACTTTCTTTGGCCACTTTGGTAATATGTTCCACTGCAAAATGATGTTGGCAAATTACCCTCTGTTTCAGGTCACTGATATCCATCAATATAATATCAATATTCCCGCAGTTTTTTTGCCAAATTTTTGTGAGCTCTACGTTTTTCAGGGGAAATTTAAAGAAAGATATATTACTATTTGTTCCATCGTTTCTTTCAAAATATCCCGCGTAAAAACACTTATGAGTTACAGAGGTCATTTTATCTAAAATGTCCTTTTTTTATAAAATTCCGCTATAACTTGTCATAACACTTGTCACAGATAATACACCTATAGGGTAAGTTCGGCCCTGACATTACTCCTACCTCCTCGCAAGTCAGAGAGAGAATGAGAAATCTCGATACGTTTTTCGAGTAACGCCATCTAGTTGTTGATACGTCTTTCGGTTACCACGACTTGAGCTATCTAGTGGGTGGTTTATAATCAATGCTATAAAGTTACTTAAATAATATATACCCAATATTATTTCTTTGTAAAGCAATAGAAAATTGGTAAAAGAAATAAATTAGACTTACTCAAAATCAATTTAATTTTACTACCCAAAACGACCGGTTTCGCTTTCTAAAATTTGCAAAGCATCTTCAGGTCAAGCGGTGCAAAGTTAATTAAATGCTGAAATTATAAAAAGCCCATATTACGGTGCTGTCTTATAAAGATATAGATCAAAAAAGTTATAGTAATTATGCCAATATTACATGTCTGTGTTTATTAATATGCATAAAATTGATTTCGCAGACACAGTAACAACCCACAAATTGGTAAGGGATAATCTATTGAATTGTAATAAATTAGAAATAAAAAAATACTACTTACATGCCAGTAGAAGAATTTTTATATAATGATTGGTGGCACATAGTTCAAACTATCCCGTATTGCTGATAATGAATGATCTTCGGTCAATGTTGTAACTGTCTGACAATTAACGAGAAAGTTTCTTGAGGGGAGAGATGTTAACAGATGATATATGAGTATATGTTGTTGTTTGTTGAATGAAAGAGTGATGTTTTATATTATTTAAATTATTGAAGTTATTTATATTTATTAAAGAGATTTATTTTGAAATGTGGGTTAAATTATTGAAATTTTTACAGAAAGAGGATAGTTATATGACAATGAATGAAAGTAGTTGTCCTATTTTGTGGGTGTGCAATTTCTTTTGACTTGTAATTATCCACTTTTGGATAAAAAGCATTTAATTTCTGTTAGGCAAAGAATTGTGATGTCAAATGTTAAAATTATAAAACCAAAACACAATTAGGGGCAAACAGAACACAATTAAAAGGACAAAACAGACATAATATTTTAAAAAAAAGTGGCTTAGTGGCACTACATTACTTGGTAGGAGAAGAACTGGTAAAAATTAAGTTTTTTTGTTGTCTACTAGTATTTTAAGAGGTAAATTTGGCAAATTACAAAAACTGCGTACGCAAGCGGCACTTTTTGCCTTTAAAACGCATCTTGATTTTTGTCGATAGGATATTTAGATCAAAAGATATCAAATTTTTTTACCGTCCAGCAGATACAAATTTTATTGAACATTGATTTCGCGCGCGTAACTGCCATGCAAAATCGACGGTCGCTTCAAGCGTTGTTTCTAAGAGAACTGTTTATTCTACACAAAAAAGATTACAAACATTTTTGTTTAGAATTATCTTAGCTACATTTTTCACTTGAAACATTTTTTTCTACGGTGTACAGATTTTTGTCGAATCGATTTTTTCATATTTTTACCCTAAGGCGATGGGGGTTTTAGGGGGAAACCAGAGGGGAAAAGTGGTAAACATTTTTGCATCTTTTTGGGGTCCCAAAATTAATATTCTTTGTCATTTTTTCTCAAAAGTAACATTCGAATATTTCAAAAAGTGGCATTTCATATTCAAATACATCGAAATTACCATAAAGGTCGCAGCGAATTGTTTCTAAATTATCCAGGCATTAAAATCTCATGGGTATTGAAAATTCGGTCAAAATAGAGCAGGTAAATTGGCATCGCAATATTTTGATTTGTAGCTGTCAGCTTCGAGTTACCAGTTTACGCTTCGGTATTTCAGGAATACCTTTAATCAACAAGCTGGTCGTTTTTATAGAGATGAAATTTGTTGGATTAATATTAACTCGTTACGACTACAGATAACATTTTTTAATATTTATAATTTAAGCAGATTATCAAATTTGTATCATTTCATGTAAAATAAATTCAATTTTGGATTTTTATGAAATATGGTTTCACTTGAAAACATTCGGTTACATTTCTCTGAATATGTTTCTATTATTTAAAATATAAAACTATAACAAAAAATTCGTCCGGTTCACTTACATATCTTCTTTATTTACTTATATATTATCTTCTATTTAACTTCTACAAATACACCCGAAATTAAATCATCGCCATACTGTTCAGTAATGCCATAAAGTTCAGGCTTATAAATGTGATCGAATCAAATCATCTTTTATTTCGTAGCGCTACTTGTTCCACTTCAATTTTTATTAATTCTCATATAGCTTTAATACGCTCTTGTTAGTACTGTATATGAATTTTTTTAAAAAACTAATGAAAATGAAAATCTGGAAATTTGTAAAACTTATGGATCTTAATAGGATTCCAGGACAAAGAGCTAACAGGAAAGTTGTGAGATAATATAGTAAGTCAATATTATAATTTGCTTATTCTGTCTGTCTTTGCGTAATGAAAACTCCAGCACCACCTATCCACAAAAACTACTATTAATTTTAATAATATAATATATTATACGTCATACGTCACTGGTTTATTATTAAGTAATATTTATTAAAAAAATATTCTTTATTTAATAAAGAAATAATGTTGTTTATAAAGAAACAAAGGCTTTGGAAATTTATATAATAATATGTATTTTCTTCAAATGATTTAGAACGTGTATCACTCTGACATATTACATTTTCTTTATTTCCATATTTCCTTATTTTATAATTATACTTTTTTTGGTAATTTTTATGTTAATTTCGTATTCACATGCACTTTATTGTTATTTGTATTAATAACCTTACATGTTTGTTTACAAAAAACTGTACCTACTAGAAAAACGGCTAGCCAACGGGCAAAGGTGTGCAATAAAATTGTTATTGTTCCTATATACAATTAAATTTAAATATTTAAAATGAAAAAAATGAAGATGATTTAGATATAGGGTTTTTAAATATTATGACTGTAAAATAAAAATTACATCAACGATGAAGTTTATAAACAATATAGAGAAGTAAAAAAACAAAAAGACAACAAAAAATGAAGAATTGGAAAGAACCTGCATAAATATTGAAACACACATAGGAGGTACAAGAACTTTAAAGTCATGGGAAGTAACGAAAGAATTAAAACAAAACTTTAATTGTTAAATAATAAAACAAAGAAAAAATTAAATTGGGATATATACAGGACAAAGAACGGAAGGACTATTACAAGGAACTGTCAACAGAACAAAGACCACAATTCATTGGAAAAGCAAACAGGCGAAGACGAAGCAAATCCCCACAACAAGAAATAGAAATAACAGATAGGAAAATGAGAACGGCCATAAAAGCAATCAAAAATAAGAAAGCACTGGGACCTGGAGGCGTCTCATCTGAGTTTATAAACTACGACTCAAAAAAATTACACCGCATGATTAAATTGATATTTCAGAAAGCCATAAATGGAGAATAGGTCTCAAAGGAATGGACAGAGGCCTATATGACATCTATATTTAAGAAACGAGATAGAACACGATGCAAAGACTACAGAGGGATAAGCGTAATATCATCGATAGGAAGAATATATGGGAAGATACTGCAAGAAGAGATAGAGCAAGCGATAAAAGGCATAATCAGGGAGGATGAGGCAGGTTTTATGGCAGGAAGATCATGCATAAATCATATATACACACTGGAACAACTGTTGGAAAAGAAAAAAGCAAAAAATACAGATACAGAGTATAACTCTGTATCAAGGTCAGAACTATGGGAGGCAATGTACAAATTAGAAATACAGACGGAACTCATAAAAGCTACAAAAACTCTGTATAAAGAAAATTAAAAAACCCTATTCAAAATATAATTAGAGGAAGCCTTGACTACATGGAAAAGAAAATGCAAAGGAATGGGAGTACCAGTACGAAACGAATACCTATATACGTTAAGCTTTGCAGACGATCAAGTAATGATTGCACAAGACCAAGAAGACCGTAGTTACATGACGAAGAAACTACAAGTAGAATATACCAAGCCTGGTCTAGATATTAACCTCGCGAAAACAAAGTACCTATCTACAAGTGAAGACGGCATGGAATATCTACAGATTGACGACAACGTAACAATCAAAGGAAAGGATAAGTTCAAATACTTGGGGTTTATAATCACGATAAAGGCAACAAAAGCGAAAGAAATTAAGCAAAGATTAGGACAAACAAAAACAACAATCCGACAACTTAACTCAGTATGGTGGAATAGATATCTAAATATGAAGACAAAAGCACATATTTATAAAACATTAGTACGAAGTATTATGAGTATTATGACATACGGGGCGGAAAATTGGATTATAAACAAGAAACACAGTAGTAAGATAGTAACAACAGAGATGGAATACCTGCGAAGATACTGCAGAGTGACAAGAATGGATGGGAGAAGAAATGACGAAATCAAGCAAGGAACATCAATAGAAGCAGACATACTAACATATATGGAATAAAAAAGACTAAAGTGGTATGAACATGTAAAAAAAAAACTAGCGACAGCATGGATGGATAAAGAGAATAACCGAATGGAGCCCATAGGAAGGAGGAAAATAGGACGACCATGAAGATCCTGGAGGAACAAAGTAGACGACGCCTTGAGTAACAGAGGCCTAAACGATGGAGAATGGGACAGCATATAGATGGAAACGGTTGAGCGAGGGAAGGCAGTGAATACTGTATAATCCCTCAATATATATGTATATATATATATATATATATATATATATATATATATATATATATATATATAAATATTATGCATAAACTATCCAATTTCAACAGAATTGGCAAACATAAGACTATAGCTTATTTTTGTAGTATACCGTTTTACTTCGAACCTATTGTCAACCAAAGTCGATTATAGAGTGTAAGGTAATATACTTTATTAATAAAGGATTACTGTTCTTAAGAAGTATGTTGAATGTATACACAATCAATCAATATATTACATATATATATATATATATATATATATATATATATATATATATATATATATATATATATATATATATATATATATATATGAAAATTACTGAGGTGCCAAAGGTGCCAAATGACACCTTTGTCATTTGGCCCCATGGTAAAGACACATTAGATCTCTTCCTCTCCCACCTGAATGGAATACATCCCAGCATTCAATTCACGATGGAAGTTGAGTCTGAAGCGTCTTTGCCATTCCTTGATGTTCTTATTCAGAAAAATCTACCTCACAGTTTTTCCTATTCAGTGTACCGGAAACCCACTCATACAAACCGCTATCTCAATGCCCAGTCACATCATCACCCCGCCCAACTTAATTCAGTCATCAACACTCTTATTTCCCGTTCCATAAGACTTAGCGACAACAATCACAGGTCATCCGAAATCAATTCAATAAGACAAACACTTCTACAAAACGGCTACCACAAAACCCAAATCAATAGAAGCATTCAAAAACTTCTAAACCCCATTCCATCCAAAAAAGAAACCTTGCCGCCGGATCAACCCAAAATCTTTCTACCTTTTATTAAAGGTGTCACTGACAAGATCAGTAGAACTCTTATCCCTCTTAATATCTAAACCATCTTCACCACTCACTCCAAATTGTCCAATCTCGTTAGATCCGTAAAAGACCAAATCCCCAATGAAGACCATGGTGTCTACGAGATACCTTGTTCCAGTTGCCCACGTACATACGTAGGACAGACAAACCGACGAATCCATAACCGTATTTACGAACATTCTCTATCAGTCAAACATTCCGATACCACTTCAGCCCTAGCCCAACATCATATTCAGACAGGCCACAAAATAGATTTCGAAAAAGCAAAAACCATCGCTCCCATCCGCTCATTAAAAGCGAGAATCATTCGTGAAGCTATCGAAATCGAAAAACGGCCTCACAGCTTGAACACGCGCGATGACGCGAAACGATTGCCGGCAACATGGCGACCCCTTCTTCAGCGACCTCCCGCCCACACCGCTCAGGCCACGTCAGTTCAGACCAAGTCAGCGCATACCGTTCCCGCGCATACAGCGAGTATAAAAGCAGCCACACAGGGTAAGACCGGTTGTCACTCGACACTGGGGAGTAGGCAGATTGAGACCTCAGTGCCGAGAGACAGTTCTTGCAATATAGAACACGATACTGGTACGTCTCGAGTGAGGGGAGTAGGCAGATTGAGACCCCGAACTCGAACCGAACCGTATCCCTCTTGATAATAGCTCCAAAATGGGTGCCGAAACGTCGAGTTTTAAATTCTCAACGCGGTTCTTCCCGAGAACTCAGTAATTTTCATTTATCTGACCGCGGAAACTTATCCGAACATATATATATATATATATATATATATATATATATATATATATATATATATATATATATATATATATATATATATATATATATATATATATATATATATATATATATATATATATATATATATATATATATATATATATATATATATCAGTAGTCACGTATCTTCGGTCCTATTAGTCCAATCGTGACGTATAGTACCTCTAATGATAGGATTTAACATAAATAATACAATGGGATAGAAAAATCAAATGCAGAACAATGTCAAAAGGGCCTTAGTTGTGTATCTTTAGTTCTATTAGTCCAATCATGACGTGCAGTACCTCAAATGAAAGGATTTGACAAATAAAATACAATGAGGTATAAAAATTTAATGGAGTAGCATGTCAAAATGGCCTTAGTTATGTATCTTCGGTCCTATTAGTCCAATCGTGACGTACGATACCTCAAATGATAGCACTTAACCAATAGAATACAATGACTAGAAATCAAATACAGCATCACGTCAAAAGGGCCTTAGTTACGTATCTTTGTTTTTAGTGGCCCAATCGTGACGTACAGTACCTCAAATGATAGGATTTAACCAATCGAATACAATAAGATAGAAAAATAAAATACATCAGCTTGTCAAAAGGGCCTTAGTTATGTATCTGCGGTCCTATTAGTCCAATCATGACGTTTCGTACCTTAAATGATAGAATTTAACTAATATAATACAATGAGATATAAAAATTAAATAGAGTAGCTTGGCAAAAGGGCCTTAGTTATGTATCTTCGATCCTATTAGTCCAATCGTGACGTAAAGTACCTCAAATGGTACCATTTAACTAATAGAATACTACGACGTACAAATCAAATACATCAACACTAAAAGGACTATAGGTATATATCTTTGCTCCTATATATGTTATGTCAAAAGAGGCTTAGTTGCGTAAACGAATTAACGCACAGAAGTGTGTGGCATATTACGTGACAGGATTATTAGCGAATACCATACGATTACGTCATACATCTCTTTGCATACGTCCACTTTTAGTTAACTACTTAGTATGTATTCAGTACTTTGCTTTACGGTTGTTGAGGCATTAACTCTTAAACAGAAGAATGTTAAAAATCTTGAAAGCTTTGAGATGTGGTGCTACCGCCGTATACTAAAAATAAGTCGGGTGGATAAAATTACAAATGAAGAGGTAATACGCAGAATAAATAACGATCCAGAAGTTATACTGAATATAAAAAAGAGAAAACTTGAATAGTTTGGCCACCTAATGAGAGGACAAAAGTACACATTCCTACAAAATATAATGCATGGAAAAATCCAAGGACGCAGAAATCCAGGCCGTAGAAGAATGTCCTGGATGAGAAATTTAAGAGAGTGGTTTGGCTGTACCACTAACGAATTATTCAAAACAGCAGTAAATAAAATTAGAATCGCCCTAATGATATCCAATCTCCGATAGCAGAGGCACTCAAAGAAGAAGATATGATAAACTCGAAAAATCTCCAACGTTCACTGTTAGACATATGCCTCCCGTTCAGTATACACATTTACTGCTCCTTGACGCTGTGACGAGAATGAGATAGGATTTTAGAATGACAGAAAACTAAAAAAGACAATGTGTCAAACGTGGAATGCGTCGCAGAACGTGAAATATTAGCGTAAAATTATATGATGCCATAGATGGTTCTTTAATACCCAGCAAACTCGCTTTGTAAAGTTACATAGCAGGGATCTGTGCGAGAAAAAGTCGATCATTCGTTTTATAACCCAAAGGGGACCATAAAATATTCAACGTTAAAATTTGACATAATGTAACGGTATGACAAATCTTTTTTCTCCCGCATGTGCTTGCCTGTGTACCTATACAAGGGGAGTCGTGCATAACCTTTAAGTTGATCGTAATACATGCAATAAAACATAAATGCACATAAAACTGCAACAACAAGTATGTTGACGACTTGGGTTAGTATATACAGTGCATTCCGTACGTTTTTTAAACATGGTTAGGAAATTGTTGACTGGAGGCTATTAAAGAAGTTCTTAAAATAATTGCGGGTCACCGCCTTTTCTGTAAATGGAGTGAATATTGTTATCGATTTAATTTTTTTCTTCAGTTGAATAATTCCTGCTGGTATTTGGTCTAAGCTTACTTCTTTTTCTCATTCAAACTGTTTCATAGCTAATTTTACTTCCTCTTTATAGTGCCCTGTTCACCTGTTTTGGTAATTTCGGACTATTTCATCTCTTATAACATAAAACAGTTGTTTCAGATATCTTTATCGCGTTTCCTTTTTTTATGGATGAATATGCTGCCGTTTTCATCTCCTACTATTTCATATGGAGCTACACGATTAACAATTCCAAATCAAGAAAAGACAAATAACACTCCGAATTATATTATACAACTAATAGTCGAAAAATAAAGAGCAAGAGGTAGATAATCAGACAATTAAGATGAGCGCTACATGATGTACGCAATGCCACATTTGAACACTACATTAGTAAATTGTCTAAAGAAGATCATTCACTATGGATAGCAACAAAACACTTAAAGAGACCTGATCAATACAACCCACCAATTAAGAAAGATGACGTTAGTTGAGGGAGATCAGACCAGGAAAAAATGTCAACATTTTCAGAATACCAGATAATAATAATCAAGCAATAGAACACTGAAAACTTTTGTTTTTAACTGTACGCCCGTGAATGACTTATTATTTTTTAAATAGCACTTAATATTGCACTTTTTTATTGTATTTTTTCATCTTTCAAGATAATTCTTATAGGAATATATTTATTTATAACATACGGTCTTATGGGAACAAGAGTTGCAGTAAAAGATTTTTCTAAATATAGAATGTAAACCATATTTCCAATATATTTGTGAAAAAGAACCAGTTTATAATATTCCGGACGACGTAATAAAACCTTATTTTAGACTATTGGTCGATGAATTGAAATCATTGTTCAAGAAACGAATTATTCATGTGCAGATGTTTTACTATAAAAACATGTAAAACCAAAATCTCGATTAAAAAAATTGCAACCAGTTACTCACGATGAAACTTAACCCCATTATTGATTTTACAAGTAATAAAATGGGTCGACAAAAGACCAGTTTTAATCCTTACAACATTTAAACATAATAGTTATATCTTGGTTTAATCAGATGAAAAGAAAAATTATACACAAGTACTAAAACCACAAACTATTCTCGATTATAACTTGGTGAAAAAGAGTGTTGATTTTAGTGATTAAGTGGCTTCTTACCAAAGCCCAATACGCAAAATTCTGAAGTGGTACCGGAAAGTGGCAGTGGAATTAATATTTAATACCGCATTTAATACCGCAGTAGTAAATGCTTAGTTGCTAAATAATAGAAAACGTAAAAAAGCGACAACATATCCTTGAGTTCAGACTGGAGTTCGCGAAGGCATTTGCAAATAAAGAAATGTTGTAACCCTCACGAACAGTTATACCCAAAAATACCATCTCAGGCAAAGCGATGTAGATAATACAAAGAGAAGAAAGTGTACAAGATGTAACAAAATTTTAAGAAGAAGCATGACTAGTAGAAAGGACGATAGAAAGGTTAAAAAAGTTAAAACATACTCTGAAGAATGTGATGGCAAAACTGGAATATGTCTAGTGTGCTTCAATGGAGCACATTAAAAAACAATTTTACTTATACAGGAACTATTATTGAGTAAAAACGTATTATACCTCAAGTGGCCTTATAGTATTGGAAGTCGTAAGTTGATAGTTTTAGTAGAACATTTTAATTGTTAATTACCTCCGTAAAAGTGAGGTATAGTATTTATAAAAAGATGGATGTAAATAATATGCCTTCGACATCTAAAAAAGCTAAATATGAATATAAACGTAGATTGACCACTGCTGAATTACAATCATTGTTAGAAGCATCTGGCGAGGACGATGTAGATTAAATGAATGGTGGAAGTGACTCTGATTGACTCTGACGAAATATTTGCACAAAGTCGTTCAGAAAAATCGAGGATTGCGTTTTGGAAAGAAACAACACAAACAGAATTTAAGACTTTTCTCGGACTTATGTTCCATATGGGGACAATTAAGATGAACCGTCTGAATGACTACTAAAAAAGTATGGGTAACTTCTATAATAGTGTTGACTTGACTAGATAATTGCTCATAGCCCATATTAAGAAATAAGCGAATAGATAATCCTCACTTGTCAAAGAAACTGAAAAAACGTGAAGTGGTCTAAAAACTAAAAAGTCCCCTATTCAAACTGGTTTTTAATAAAAAATTTAATAATATGTTAAAGTTTTTTTAATATACCCTAAAACTAAAAGCGAAAAGAATCGATTGCAAGTTACAAAATACTTGTAGAGTCATACTGTTTGGACAAGTACAGTTGTTTAAATAATCGCTTTCTGTCATAAACAAATTGAATAAATTGTAAAATATTTTTTGATCTGCTTGATATTTAGCACACTTTAATAACTCATCAATTGCCATAATTGCCTGTCGTTAGGCCAAAAACAAAGTTATTAACATTATTTATAAATTACTACAAACATAATATCATAGAGTTTACGGTTTTTTGGAATTATATCAATTATTTATGTATTTAAATTTGGTATTTCTCTACATAAAAAACTTTTTATGGTCTACAACTATTATTTGAATTATTTTTCTTTAGAATGTATACAAAACGTTTTATAAGCAAAAAATTATTTTTTTTTGCCTTTTAAGATTGTTTAAAAAAACAAAGCAAAATCAACTGTACGTCTTTACGAATTTTTCGTCAGCTACCTCTCATACTATTTAGAATTTAAATTTCTGTATAAGATTTTTTTAAATTATTTAGCGAGGTTCCGTGAACTACTTTCTTATGGCATGGTCAAAGTCAAATATTATTTTTTTATGTGATTAAGCCACAATTATTGGTCGTTATTGAGATGAAAATTACATTTTTAATTAACTAATATTTAACGTTTTGATTTCCACTATTATTTTACAATAGCTTTGTTTATTGTACTAATTATGTAAACATGTGTATACACATTTTGTACAGAAAAACGTTGTTTGAGAACGATTTCCGGAATGGAAATCAAAATTTCAAACATTATCACAATCACAACCAATAATAAAGGCCTTAATCCCATAAAACCATAATATTTATCTCAAACTATTCATCGATAGCTTCGACTAAACAGGTTGTAAATTAAAATTTATGTAAAATATTCCCCTACACGATTCTCTGGGCAAAAATATCTAGGTTAAATAAATATAACATCTAAACGAAGAAAAAAACCTGTTGAGACTGCAACTTGTGAGCAGGTAGTTTCAATGTCGTCATTCGAACTTGACCCAAACAACCGATCGATATTTAGGTATCTAAAATATTATTTTAAGGATTAATACCGGCAACATCTACTGGCTCTAAAATGATGCCAAATACAGTGATTTTACCGCTCGATGTTAAAACGTAGGTTTGATGTAAAAATTAAATATATAAAAAAAATCGGAATATTAAAAAACCGACAACAGTGCCAAGCCTACAAAGGTACCCTAAACGAACATACACAATTTATAAATAGAAAATGATAGCAATTCTTGGTGATGCTAAATTACTGCAACGTGAAAAGAGTTCTAAAGGATAGCGAGATGTATATATATATATATATATATATATATATATATATATATATATATATATATATATATATATATATATATATATATAAATATATATGTAATAAATTCAAACGACAAAAAACTCAAGAAAATTCTATAGAATTCAAAAAATTAAGGGCAGTCGCTAGGTATACCATTAAAAAAGCCAAACGTGACTCTTGGAGAGAATATGTCACCACAATACATAGTTCAACTCCTATAACAGCTATATGGAAAAAAGTCAACAAAATGTCTTGTTCCAAACCCCATAAATCAATAAACTTTTTAACTCAAAATAACACTATTTATAAAAGCCCAGAAGAAATATCCAATATACTAGCATCTACTTATGAATATAACTCAAGTAACTTAAATTATACTTCCAATTTCTTAAAAATCAAAATAAAAGAAGAAAAAAATCCTATAGAATATTACGATCAAAACAATAACGATCTCAATATACAAATAACAAAGGAAGAATTAGAAAATGTATTTCAGAATTGTAAGAACACTTGTCCTGGACCCGACAATATACCGTTTATATTTCTTAAAAATTTAGGCCCTCAATCTAAAGAACACCTACTCAAAATCTACAATATAATCTTATCCAGAAACGTATTTCCTAAATCATGGAAAAATTCAATCATAATACCTATTCAAAAACCAACTAAACCAAAATCAGATCCACAAACATATCGACCGATATCACTCACATGTAGCATAGGTAAAATATTAGAAAAGATAATAAACAATAGGCTTATGTGGTATTTAGAAGCAAACAAATTAATTATTCCAGAACAATGTGGTTTCCGAAAACATCGCTCAACTTTAGACAATCTCGTTGACTTAGAATCAGAAATCCACGAAGCATTTGCAATAAAACAGCATTGTGTTGGAATATTTTTTGATATAAGCAAAGCATATGATACAGTTTGGAAATATTCAATCATTAAAACACTCAGCAGCTGGTTAATAAGGGGTAACATATTAAAATACATTTCAAATTTTCTTGAAAACAGACAATTTCAAGTTCGAGTTGACGGAACATATTCTCAAACAAAAATTCAACAAAATGGTATACCACAAGGATCAAATTTAAGCACAACTTTATTCTTAGTAGCAATAAATTCGATATTAACACAAATTGAAAACCCCGTCAAAGCTAGATTATACGCTGACGACCTAGTTATTTTCTGTAGAGGAAAAAACATAGCAACGATTCACAATCACATTCAAAAAGCGTTAACACACATTGAGAAATGGTCAGCTACAAGTGGACTTCAGTTTAACACTACAAAAACGAAAGCAATATGTTTCTCAAAGAGAAATCAAATCCAATCAAAAGAATTATATCTACACGAACAAAAACTAGATTATGTAGAAGAAATCCGATTTTTGGGTATGACGTTTGATAAAAAATTAACTTGGAAGACACATATTCAACAGCTAAAAAAATCCTGTCTACCTGGTATAAATTTACTACGATCCCTTGCCTTTAAAAACTGGGGTGCCGATTATTCAAGTTTAATACTTATTTACAAATCCATAATTCGATCAAAACTTGACTATGGAGCCATCGTCTACAACTCCTCCAAAAAAACACATTTGAAGTCACTGGATATTATCCAAAATAGATGTCTACGTATTTCTTTAGGTGCTCACTACACAAGTCCCATTCAAAGTCTTTATTGGGAAAGTGGAGAACTTCCTCTTTCTTTCAGAAGACAATATCTAAGCCTAACATATGCAGCGGCAGTGTCATCAAACCGAAATAATCCAGTACTGCATAACGTTTTTGCTGATCGATTTACAAATAAATTTCAACAAACACATCAAATTGATCATCCTTTTTACTTTCGTATAAAATCATACTTATCCAAATTAAATTTTCAATTTCCAAAAACCTATGATACCTCTTCAATCCACAACCCAGCACCATGGACAATATCTATTCCTGATATCGACATCAGTCTAACAAGCCTAAGAAAATCAGAGATATCATCAACCGTCATTAAACAAAAGTTTTATACACTATTAAACAGATATGGCAATACCTACAACGTATACACCGATGCGTCAAAAAATGAAGACAGAGTTGGAGCAGCAATTTATTCGGAAGACTCCTCAGTTAGTTTCAAATTGCCATCAATTACAACCATCTTTTCGGCTGAATTATTTGCAATCCTAAAAGCACTATTGTTAATACAAAACAAAAACAAAGAAAGATATATAATAATCACAGATTCTTTAAGTTCATTATCCTCATTGACTCAATTGTACTGTGACAACCCCCTTCTACTTCTAATTAAAAAAGAACTTAAAAACATTGCAAATAAGAACATCCAAGTTCACTTTTTATGGGTGCCTTCTCATATAGGAATTGAAGGTAACGAAGTTGTAGATAAACTGGCTAAGAACGCACCAACTAACCCGATGTCCGAAGAAAGTAATATATTGGTACAAAACGATTTAAAACCATACCTAAAACAAAAAATAATTCAAAAATGGCAAGAAACTTGGAACAACACTCCATCAAGGCTATACGAAGTCAACAAACATTCACATCTTTGGAAACCAAAATTAAAAGACAGGAGAGAGCAAGTGATACTTACCCGTCTCCGTATCGGCCATACACGACTTACTCATGACTATTTATTCCAGCGCAATAATAAACCAGTGTGTGAAGTGTGCAACAGTGCTCAAACGGTTAAACATTTTTTAATACAGTGTCCCAAATATAATAGTGAACGACTAAAATATAACATACCCAACTCCCTAAGAGATGCCCTAGAAGAAAATACAGACACCCGAAAAATATTTTCCTATCTTAAAGACTGCCAACTCCTTCAAAAGATCTAAAATGAACATTGTAACATACAAAGATATTATTATTATTATTATTGTAAACTAATGTATATTTTACTTATTGTATCTATATTGTATTAATCTAAATACGCTAATGACCCTGCGTGGTTGATGCGTTAATAAAAAAAAAAAAAAAAAAAAAAATATATATGTATATATATTGATATGATTGGTCTTTATAGAAAATAATTTATAAGTTACACTACTAGATAATATTAGATATAAAAAGTATTTGGTTATTTTAAGAAGTTATATACTAGAAAATTTTATAAAAATTATTTATGTGAGTTTTTACGCACAATTACACACATTTTTAAGAAATTAGCATGTAATAAGTGTAAAAAAAAGTTTTGTTTTAGTAATTATGATGTTGTAGATATATTTAAGTGAGCCATGTGACTAGGCAACCAGATATACATACTCTGAAGTGACGTTTAAGTAATAATTACGAATATAAAGTGGGATTATAATGATATGTTGTTTAAAATGTGTATTTTATTAAATTAGAGTGTTAGTTGCTGATTTAAGTGTATATTCTGATCTGAAAAGCCTAAATGCCAACAAAATTCTCGATAAAAAGGTAAGGAATTCTCTAGATCACCAAAGATGGCCTTGTTTGCGAAATGGATTGTTCCAGAAAATTCATATAGAGGAAATAGAACAATTTCGAATAGGATTTCTTGCGAGAGGATTCTGGAACATGGAAAAAGATATAAATACCCGGTGATTTGGATTCAAGGCATCAGTTATCAGTTATAAGTTACAGTTACTATGATGTCCAGTTTAGTATGAAAGTTAATTAGAGTTAGCATGAAATAGAAATCAGATCAATTATAGTCAGACAGAAGGTCCAATTGTTCAATATAGTGAGTTAAATGAAGATTAAGAAACAGTATAAAGAAAATATTATTGAAGATTAAAAATTATGTAATGTATAGATGGTGATTGGATAATGCAAGAAGTATTAATTGAAAATTAAAATTATATAATATATTTGGTGATTGGATATTGGTATACTGAAAAGAAAAATAAATATAAATGCTGTTTGCTGGTTTGCTTGGTGGTTTATAAATGCTTAAGAAGAAATATATTTTAAATTGGTGGAAGCTGATAATTGGAAAAAGTAATTTCACAAAAACAAGGATAACCGAAGCACGAAGACATTGAGTGGTGATTAGAATATATACAGTGGAAAACAGTTCATTTAGGCATTCAGTGACAGAAAGGTACAAAATTTTGTTAATATAATTTAGTTAGTGTCATAACAATTTCAATTTTGAAATTTGTATTAATATTAAAAATACTCATTGCTCATCATTCACAAACAATACATCATAACAATATATATATATATATATATATATATATATATATATATATATTGTTGTACTTTTGAATGTCCATAAGCAATAAAAAACCGATATACAAATTTTATTACTTAAATAAAAATTAAAATTATTGATATTTCATAAAGACACGGGCATATAAATTTTCAAACATCCTGTATAAGACAAAATATGTATTTTAAGTTGTTCGAAGAATTGTTCATTAGGCCTCAGAGACAAGACTTTTAAATATTATCGATAAGAAATTTAAATAAGTCGGTTATTGTGGAATGGATTTACCCGGAATAAAAGTGTATATAGAAAGTGTTTAAACAATAGACCGGGATTTGCGGTGGTTTTTCTCCCCGAAAGAGTATATCGGTAAAAGTTTATTAACAAAAGACATTGAATTGAGAAACAGGTATCGTTTGTAGCTATTAGTAAGAAATATTTGTAAAGAAGATAGATTTAGTTAGAATAATTAAAGAATGTTGTTTTCTGGAATTACCCGAATGACGTTTTATAGAGAGAGTTGGTTGGTAACGATATACGTCACAGAGGTGGATGATTTTTATTGGTCAATTTGAATGCAAGGAGGTGGTGGTTTTGGCTATGAAATAGGAGAGAGGAAAAAAGTAGTTAGTCAGTCTTCGTCGTCCAAGAAGGAAGGAGCTTTGTGATTTGTGTTTGTTTGAAGTCCCGAAGACGTTATTTACCGGGTGTGTTTATTTGCTGTGTAAAAGCTAACCAGTGTGAGGAACGGGGTACAGAGAGATAGAAAAACCAAAGGGTATAAGAATATTAATATCAGACGAAGCCGGAAACATTTGGAGTTATAAACAGGCGCGGAGATTGGCTCAAAAGGAGGCTGCATAGACTAACACGAGTTGTTGGGTTGCAGATACAAGGACAGATAGGAGAAAGGTGTACGTCATCTGGACCACAATAGGAGCAGAAGCAGAGAAAGGTTTTTTTTTGTGGCGTGGCCATAGAATTGCAACGGCAGAGAAAGAAAGGTCAGTCAATTTTCATTGGAGCAGGAGTGTGGTTTTCATTTATTAATTAAATAAATTGAATAAATAATAGAGACAGTTAATTTTGCGATCATTTAAAAAAAAAAGAATTATAAAAAGAGCTTAGTTATAACACATATTAAAAATCAATGTAAAATAACATTTGGGTCCATGATAGAAAACAACTTCTCCTATATTTAAAGTTAGTATAGTGCAAATATTACAGGATTGATTGTTATATAAAATTTCATTAAAATAAAGGACATCTCACATATAGTTCAGTTGAAATTTTATGTATTTTATTCAGGTCATATTACCTATCCCAATTAGGATGCCAATTGGAAAATATTTTGAATCCACGATCAAAGGTAAATAGTACAAGTTAAATAGTCTGAGATTGTAATTAATTAATGCTGATTTATTGTGATTAATTGGAGATTAGATCATTTAATAAATATAGACAGGAATTTTTCTAAATAAGCAATATAATACAATTTAAATAGCATAACAAAATGGCCCCCAACGTGTAAAGCTTTGAAAAATATTTCTAGTTGGCAAATTTGAAAGGATAGGAGTAGATGAGCAGATATTTGAAGGTTTATATGCCGTGGATAAAGTGAAATATTATGTAAAATTTGAGGACATAAAGATTTATATATTTTTTTTAAGATACAATTTACCATAATTGATTTATTCGTGATATTGACAATTTATAGGTTACCATAATTGATTTATTTGTGTGATATTTACATTTGATAATTTTACCATACTTGATTTATTTGATTGATTTTGACATTTGATATTTTACCATTTGATTTATTTGTGGGATATTGAAATTTGATACTCGTACTCAAGAGTTATTACATTTGAACAAGAAAAGTCCCGTTTGTTGCAACAGACCAGTAGAATTTTATATTTGACGGGGATAAAAACATAATAAATGCCAAACACAAGAAACAAGAGCAAAGAGAACAAAAAACAAGAAGATAAATCAGAACAGGAAGAATATTCAGACCAGGAAGACGTATTAGACACAACAGTAATGGAGACAGAAAAACAAGAATCGGGAATAGAAAAATTAATACAGATGATGCAACTGCAATCACAGAAGATGGATGAATCACAACAAAGAACGGAACAAAAATTGGACAATTTGGAAGAAAACCAAAGAAAAATGGAACAAAAAATGGAAACGCGTATGGACAAATATGAAAACGAAATAAAAGTCTGTTTAGAAAGAAGTAGGGAAGAAACAGAGAGGAAACTAGAATTGCAGAGAGAAGAAATCGAAACTAAAATGAAGGATATTCAGAGTATGCAAGAAAGGGAATTAGAACAGATAGAAATAAAATTTGAAAATGCGCTACAAGAAGACCGGAAAGAAACGGAAAGGAGATTTAAACAAATTGCAGAGATGGAGATAAGAGGAGTAGAAAGAAAGGAAGTCATCGTACATAGCACAGAAGACGTAAAAGTACGATTTGGCGGGGATATAAGGAAACTACACCCAGTGCCTTTTATAAATAACCTAAAGGAAAAAGTCAAATACATAGGACCGTTTGCAACAGCAAAGGAAACCATCAGAAACCATCTCAAAGAAGAGGCAAATCTTTGGTTTGTCAGCAAGGAAGAAGAATTTGACAATTGGCAAGATTTTGAGAGAAGATTCTTAAATTATTTCTGGGGAAAAATCCAGTAACTACAAGTAAATAAAGAATTACAAAATGGAAAATATCATGAGAGGATGGGCGTATCAGAAAAGATGTACGCATTACAACTCTATAATAATGCAAAACATTTGCAATATAATTATTCATCAGAACAATTGGTAGAGTTGATATCGCGACACTTTGAAGATACCTTGGAAGACCACATAAATCTCCAAAATTACAAGGACATTGACAGCTTATGTCAATTTTTGCAAATGAGAGAATCACGTAGGCATGAAAGAAGAGAAAGAAGACCGCAAGAAAATTATAGACAAAGAGAAAACCAAGAATATAGAGATCTTCTTCTTCTTTTAATGGCGCTACAACCCTTTGTGAGTCTTGGCCTGCTTAACAATGTTCTTCCATTCTGCCCTGTCGGATACTTTCCTTCGCCACTGCCTGATGTTCATGGTTTTAAGATCCCTCTCTACGTCGTCTATCCATCTTTTACGGGGCCTTCCTCTTGTTCTGTTTCCTTGGGGCTTCCATCTCTGGACTACTTTTACAGCTCGATTATCTGGCATTCTTTCTGTGTGACCAAGCCAGTTTAGTCTTTGTGACTTTACAGATCTGACAATATCTGCGCTCTGCATTAGTTCATCCAGCTCGTGATTCATTTTAATTCTCCACGAACCATCGCTGCATTGGGTTGGTCCAAATATCTTCCTTAGTATTTTGAAGAATATAGAGATAGAGGTCAAAATTTTAGAAGAGATTATACAAGACGAGAATTCATACCTAGACGGGGATACGGAAATAGACCGAACGGAAGAGAGAATTATGAACCCAGAACCCAGAGATGGAATGAAAACAGGGATCGGGAAAATCAGAGTAGAAATAACCGCCCATACCAAGGAAACAGATACAATAACCCACGGAATGAACAGGAATCTCGCGGTAACCGATACGGGAATGATAGACCAAAAGAGAACAGAAGAGAAATAAATAATATGCAAAGAGAAGAAAATAAATATGAGAGAGAATATGACGGGCGAGAAAACACAGAAAAACAACAGGCGTGTTTTCAAGAAGGCGCTCACTAAAAACGAAGAAACAAACAGGAATTTTTTGTCACCCGAAGGAATTTATTAAACTGGCAAGAAACAATGAAAAGAGAAATGGAGTTAATTTAAAATTTGTGGATGGATTTATAAATGAGAAACCAATTAAAATTATGATAGACACAGGCTCTGAAATAGCACTGGTCAACAGAAAATTAATCGAAGAAGTAAATTTAACAAGTCTAATTTATAAAATACCTAGGGTGAATTTAGTGGGCGCAAATAAACGGACATTGGCAACAATAAATGAAGGTATACGAGTAATGGTACGATTGAAAAAAATATGTATGCACTTCAATGTGTAATAATGCCGAATATGTCACATGACATGATTGTAGGCGTTGACGAATTAACGGAAAAACATGTAGTGATCGACTTCAAAACCAATACGATGAAAATAACAGAGGAAAAAGAAGAAGAACAGGATAAGGAACAAGAGAAACAAATTACGGACGAATCAGAGAAAGAACAAATGGTGGAAATGAACCTGGTGACGAAGAAAGGAAAAGGAAGAAAGAGGGGAAAAGGTCAGAAAAAGATCAAAGAAAAAAAAACCTGGGATTCCTCAAAAGATGAGACGAGCTCAGGAGAAGAAGATGGAAAGATTTTGACAAGAAATGAAAGCAAAACTTGGGATTCCTCAAAAGAAGAGACGAGCCCAACAAAAAAAAAAACAAAGGAAAATGAAGAGGACACAATGGAGACAGTGGTGTTTGAAGAAGACACGGAGTACACGGTGAATATGTGCGAAAAATTTGATGGGAGAGACAAAAAATTGATATGTGGAGAAGGCAAAGAAAATGATTTGCGTATAATTTTAAGAGACTATGAAACGCTGATAAATGAGGAAAACCGAGTGGCCACAAAATACGAGCACTCATTTGAGGTGAAAAACTTGGGAAATTTTCGATCGAAGACTTATCCAATTCCTTATAAGTATCGGCAAGAAGTAAAGCAAGAAATCACAAAAATGTTGGAAGATCAAATCATTGAGAGATGTGACTCACCCTATATTAACCCAATTGTGATAGTGAAGAAGAGCAGTGGAAAGTTAAGACTCTGTTTAGATGCCCGAAATATTAACCAACACACAGTATCACAATATGAATCACCGTTAAATATCGAGGCCATTTTTGGAAGAATCACGGGATCACATATTTTCTCAAAAATTGATCTAAAGCATAGTTTTTGGTTAATACCTTTGGCTGAAAAGTGTAGAAACTACACTGCCTTTTCAATTGATGGTATAGTATACCGATTTAAGGTAGTTCCGTTTGGATTACAAAGCGCCTGTGCAGCACTTGTACGAGCTTTGCATACCATTTTGAATCACCATGAAGAGTTCATCGTCCATTACATCGACGATTTATTAATTTTTTCACAAGATATGCAGAGTCATGTGGAACATATCAAAATAATTTTGAAAGAATTGGACACAGCGGGATTAAAACTAAACATTGAAAAATGTCAATTTTTTCAAAAGGAAGTGATTTATTTGGGTTTCAAACTTGACACCGAAACTGTAAGTCTAGCCGAGGACAGAGTAAAGCTCATCGACGAATACCCAAGACCAACAAATCTAAAAACATTGCGAGGGTTTCTCGGTACGATAAATTATTTCAAGAAATTAATTCCCGATTTAAGCCAAAAAGAAATTCCTTTAATAAAATTGTTAAAGAAAGGGACAAAATGGAATTGGAAAGAAGAACAGGAGGAAGCTTTCAAAATATTGAAACAAGAATTTGCTAAAGGAACGAAAATATATCACCCTATTTACAATTTGCCGTTTATACTCCGTACGGATGCGTCGATACAGAAATTTGTAGGAGTGTAGTCGCAAATACAAAACGGCCAAGAGGTTCCGATATGTTTTATATCTCGAGTGACTAAAACACATGAGAGAAAATACAGTGTCACCGAGTTGGAATTCGCCAGTGTACTATTTTGCGTAAACAAATTAAGGTTTTACTTATTGGGAGCTAAATTCACCATCGAAACGGATCATGCAGCATTGATACACATCATGAAGAATCGATTGGTAAATAACAGAATACACAGAGGCATTCTGCTCTTACAAGAGTATGATTTCCAATTTCGATACATCAAAGGGAAAGACAACATAATAGTTGACGCTTTAACACGGGACGAAGATACAGGAAAAAAGGAGACAATTACATTACATGTGAGATTGAATATATTGACACAAGACGAAGGGATATTTTCGTTAAATGAGATAAGGACCGGCCAGGAAGGCCTAGAAGAAAGAGAAAAGAGAAGAGCAGAGCTAGAAAACGAGATATTTTTTAAGAGAATAGACGGAAAGGAATTATATTTAGTGCCCCCTACATTGGCAGAAAGAATCATAAAGAAACTACACGAGGAAAATGGACATATTGGCAGTAGAAAGGTATGGCTTGTGTGTAGGGAAAACTACATCAGTCGACAAGATTACCGCATTGCAAAAGAGATCACACAGAAATGCGAAGTATGCCAGAAATACAAGAGCAGGAATTTTAAAAACGAAAATATTGCAAAGAGCATTGTATCCCGGAACAACCTGGACATTATAGCCATCGACATGTTAAGCGATCTAATTGTGACCACGCAAAGGAACAAGCATATTCTGGTGATGGTGGATGTGTTCTCAAAATACGTGAAATTATATAGTTGCCGCACCACAAAAGGGGAAGAAATATTGAGAAAAATAGACAATTTCATCGCTACGGTAGGAACCCCAAGAAAAATGTTACTAGACAATGCAACGGACTTCCGAAATGATCGTTTCAAGGGACAGCTTAGAGAACGGGGAATCGAGACGAACTTTGTAAGCATCAGGCATCCCCAAAGTAATCCTTCTGAGCGATTTATACAAGAGGTAACGAAATTTCTTCGCATTGCAACGGATGGTCAACATCGGCGATGGGACAGAAAATTGGGAGAAATAGAGATGTACCTAAATTCCATGCCAAGTACAGTAACGAAAGAAACACCAGAATACATCATGAAAGGCGTCATGCCGATAAGACCGTGGGAAGATCCAGAACAAAGAGAGTATCGACAGGTTATAGAAACGGTTCAGAGGAGATTAAGAAGAAGCAATGAGAAATACATCCAGAGACAGGGTCATAATAGGAAACAAAGACCAGTAACTTTCCAAAAGGGTGACAAACTAATGGTAAGAGCATTAAGAGTGTCAAATCTTCAGAGCGGTATTTGCGCAAAATTGATGCCTGTTTTCGAAGGGCCATACATAGTAAACAACGAAGATGGAGTAAACAGCTATGAGTTGAAACATATGGATTCTGAAAAGATCAGAGGTATTTATAATATCCATGATGTATATAAATATCACGAATGAAGATTTAAATTTGTATAAAGTAGATAGTAGGATAGGATAATACGTAGCATAAGTACAGCTAGCATACAGGAAGTGCGTTTTAGTTTGCCTCGAGAAAATTTAGTTGCATAGATTGATAAATTTTATCGATTACAAAGGCGGGGATTTGTTGTACTTTTGAATGTCCATAAGCAATAAAAAACCGATATACAAATTTTATTACTTAAATAAAAATTAAAATTATTGATATTTCATAAAGACACGGGCATATAAATTTTCAAACATCCTGTATAAGACAAAATATGTATTTTAAGTTGTTCGAAGAATTGTTCATTAGGCCTCAGAGACAAGACTTTCAAATATTATCGATAAGAAATTTAAATAAGTCGGTTATTGTGGAATGGATTTACCCGGAATAAAAGTGTATATAGAAAGTGTTTAAACAATAGACCGGGATTTGCGGTGGTTTTTCTCCCCGAAAGAGTATATCGGTAAAAGTTTATTAACAAAAGACATTGAATTGAGAAACAGGTATCGTTTGTATGTATACAGGTATGTTTGAATAATTAAAGAATGTTGTTTTCTGGAATTACCCGAATGACGTTTTATAGAGAGAGTTGGTTGGTAACGATATACGTCACAGAGGTGGATGATTTTTATTGGTCAATTTTTGAATGCAAGGAGGTGGTGGTTTTGGCTATGAGATAGGAGAGAGGATAAAAGTAGTTAGTCAGTTTTCGCCGTCCAAGAAGGAAGGAGCTTTGTGATTTGTGTTTGTTTGAAGTCCCGAAGACGTAATTTACCGGGTGTGTTTATTTGCTGTGTAAAAGCTGACCAGTATGAGGAACGGGGTACAGGGAGATAGAAAAACCAAAGGGTATAAGAATATTAATATCAGACGAAGCCGGAAACATTTGGAGTTATAAACAGGCGCGGAGATTGGCTCAAAAGGAGGCTGCATAGACTAACACGAGTTGTTGGGTTGCAGATACAAGGACAGATAGGAGAAAGGTGTACGTCATCTGGACCACAATAGGAGCAGAAGCAGAGAAAGGTTTTTTTTTGTGGCGTGGCCATAGAATTGCAA
Source organism: Diabrotica undecimpunctata (assembly GCF_040954645.1). Classification (NCBI taxonomy): domain Eukaryota; kingdom Metazoa; phylum Arthropoda; class Insecta; order Coleoptera; family Chrysomelidae; genus Diabrotica; species Diabrotica undecimpunctata. The sequence goes on from NC_092807.1 coordinate 55,763,508, forward strand.
CGGCAGAGAAAGAAAGGTCAGTCAATTTTCATTAGAGCAGGAGTGTGGTTTTCATTTATTAATTAAATAAATTAAATAAATAATAGAGACAGTTAATTTTGCGATCATTTAAAAAAAAAAGAATTATAAAAAGAGCTTAGTTATAACACATATTAAAAATCAATGTAAAATAACAGTTGGGTCCATGATAGAAAACAACTTCTCCTATATTTAAAGTTAGTATAGTGCAAATATTACAGGATTGATTGTTATATAAAATTTCATTAAAATAAAGGACATCTCACATATAGTTCAGTTGAAATTTTATGTATTTTATTCAGGTCATATTACCTATCCCAATTAGGATGCCAATTGGAAAATATTTTGAATCCACGATCAAAGGTAAATAGTACAAGTTAAATAGCCTGAGATTGTAATTAATTAATGCTGATTTATTGTGATTAATTGGAGATTAGATCATTTAATAAATATAGACAGGAATTTTTCTAAATAAGTAATATAATACAATTTAAATAGCATAACAATATATATATATATATATATATATATATATATATATATATATATATATATATTATAATTATGTAAAAGATTAAATATTTTAGTAAAAGCTGCTATCGCTTTGTTGAAATTAAAAGGCCAAATAAATGGCCTAGAAGGACAAATTCGTTAACCTTTCCGTGCTCGAATTGGTATCAATAAAGTGTTATGAATCATTTCGGCCTATCCCAGCCTCATCAGACACTTGGACTGATGCAAATTTAAACTCGGAAAGTCCAACGAATGTCTCCTAAATCTTCACCACCGCAGTGGTTAGCGTACAGAGGCGCCACCTGCTTTGGCGGTCATGTATATATATATATATATATATATATATATATATATATATATATATATATATATTGTTATGCTATGTAAAATTAGAAATAATATTGGTTTGCTCTTAATATATTAAATTATAAAATATAATAATTCAAAATATTTCAACTGATAAATTATGAAAGATATTTCAAAGAAATGAAAGTCCATTATCTTTGGATTACCTGTAGTAAAAAAATTTAAAATATGCATAAATTATTTTCTTTGTAAAATATATTTGAGTGAACGTAGTGAATTGAACAATACGACCGGGTTTTCCAAATGGACTTGTACAGTAAATAAAGACAATATGGTAGAATTTAGAAATTATATTTCTCCGTTAGTTTTTAAGAATTTGTAGAAACGATTAACATGTTAATAGTTTTTAGGAAAGTTATAATGGTGGTTAAGGTTGTTGTTTGTTATCTAAATGGGGATAAATATGACGAACTTTGATTGGCAAAGAGTAAAAAAAGTGGGAGAGATAGATGAATGAGAGTTTAGCTAGATTTTAGAGGAAAAAGATCATGAGTTGTTTTCCAAGGGTGCAAGGCGAACAGTCGTTGTTCTTTGGCGGTTCCCAAGTGATATTAAGCATTAGAAGTGAATGTTTGTGAGTTTTCGTAGACTAAGTGTATCCTGACGGAAGCTGATCCAGTAAAATATTGTAAGTCATACTTTTCTACTTATATATTCCAAGATCACTGTTCAGGCCGAAACGAGAGATTCAGTTTATCGAGAGCAGAAGAGACTGGCATCTGTTGAACGACACGTGCATCTGAAGGAGATCATTGAAGACGAGAAGCTCGCAATAATTTGTTGTAAGATTGCTGATTAACTAGGGAACTGCTAAGAATCGATAGTGTAGGCTACAAGGAACAAGGATTTGGACAACTCATCATCAGAGAGATAATTATTTTCCATTCGTCAATATTTTTTTATTAACAAGTTTTTTTTATTGCTTCAGAAAGGATAGAAATATTTATCAGGAGATATAGAACAACAATTTTAATTTGAGATTTTAATTTATGTAGGATATAACATTAATGTTAGAAGATTCACGTACGTAGAACAAAATTTTGATAATCATTGTATGAGATATTTTTTGTTTAAGATATTTGAGTGTGTATTTTATTTTAATATATAATTTTGTATCATATATGTTTATTATTCCGGTATTCCTCAGACCTTACCTACCATATGTAAAGTATAGATATTGAAGCACGAATATAACCCTGAGATAAGAGAATTAAATAGTGTGATAAAATCATAATTGCATCATTTGAATAAGTTTAATTAATTAATTAATTAGCTAATTAATTGCTTGCGCATCTCTGACTTTTAATATCACATTAATATATATATATATATATATATATATATATATATATATATATATATATATATATATATATATATATATATATATAATTTGCTTATTATGCCTGCCTCTTTGTCTGTAACGAAAACCCCAGCGCTGGCATTACATTATATATCCGTTGGTATTGGTCCGATTGGAGCGTATCGCAGGAAAGGGGATAACGATTATAAAAAGATAGAAAAGGCGGTTGTGATAAGATACATTATCCAATACTACTATTAAAAAAGAAAACAACTAACAGCTTCCGTTGAAGGTAGTGTTTTTAGTCGATCATACACATTCCAGATAATTTGTTCTTTGTCTTATCAGACGGGATTAAGACTTGAATGTTGTAGACTATCAATTTTTATTCTACGAAAAACTGACGGAATATACGGGAAATCGTGTTACTTTAACCTAATATGTTGTCTTACTTCAAAATAAAAATAAAAAACTAATGAACAAAGTAAGTACGAAAATTATAGACTAAGCAATTGAAAAAAAATTTAACAGTCGATACTATAACAACAACGATAAACACTGATTGCAAAAACTGTTCGTTTGTTTTAAATAACATTCTTACCGATTAATTGATCATTTACTAGTTACACAATTCCCACTCAGATATTATCCAGACTAGTTAATTTTCAATAATCAACAAAAATGTAATACAATGACAAGTATGAATTTTAGTGTAGTACTATCTTCGCCGAGGCAGTACATATTTACTTGTCGGTTTTTATGTAATATTAATCATTTTTGAATGATATGTGTCGATTAAGAAAATTGATTCCGGTAAAAGCTTTAATCGTAGAAAGTCACGTACACTTCCCGTCATATAAAACTGGTACACTTTTTTTTCCCAATGTAAAATTGTGTTCAGACTGGACACAATGGTTCGTGAATCAATTCGTTGTTGCCATCACAGATAACGGAATTTAAGTCAATTTAAATAAAACGTAAAACGTAAAAAATAACGTTCAAAAATGTATAAAGTTTTTAGATAGGTATTATTTTTATTATTTTATTAACAACAAAAGCCGTATCTAATAAATGTAATAACCAGAGAAAGGATTGAGTTAATGTCCAAAATGTTGAACGATATTTAAACTTAGGGTATTGGCACAGGGAACATTGGAATGCATCATACACTGTAATTTTATACTTCAATTACTTACAGAAGACAAACTGTTGACTGTATGTTATGTCAATAAATTTAGTAACAGGCAAACTACCTAAATTAATTTATTATTTATTACATAAACAATAAATTGGGAAAACTAACATTATACTTTACCCTTAAGTAGATTATAAACTATAAAATATCCGGGACGAAAAGTGCTTTTCAAAATGGGACAGTATTACTTTACAATCCAATATCTTACTGTAATGTTCCTTATTATGTATAAAATGTAAACAAAAAACATTTACCTACCCATTGAGATGTATATTTTTTTCAAAATTAAATGATTTACGGTGTATAAATGATAATGAGAATAAAATTAAGCCGAGTAAGATATCATCGCCTGTCTTAAAAAATCCTCTTATAACTGAAAAATGTTGGTTTAGTATCTACATATGTTATCAGTGCGTGAAAACTTCCGGAACATATCCGAACGATTAAACATAAAAAGCTTGCCATCAATCAGATTTGACAAGTTTGTCAAAGTGAATTTTTAAGGATGCCACGTCAGTTAAGTCATTTTAATAAAACGAGAATAATTTCAAAAATAGAAGATGGTTGGTCTATTCGACAACTGGCTCAAGAGTTAAATAAAAGCAAAACCACAATCCACAACATTAAAAAAAATGGGAAAACGAGCAGACTTTGGATATAAGGGGAGGGAGTGGGAGACCAGTTATTACTACAGCCCAACAAGATTAAACATTAAGGGGGTAGGCGCAAAATTTCGGGCCAATGCTTTTTAAATGCAATCATTTTTTTCGAATCCTGAAAAAACTAACAAATAATTTTGAAAAAATTAAACGCAGAATGACAGATTACATTATTACTGAGGGCCGAAAGTCCCTTAGAATAAACAAAAAGTATTTTTGAATGAGATATTTGAAATTAAAAATCACACTAAATTTTCTCTTTTTTTTTCACCCCTGTAACTTATTAAAATACACATTATAGAAGTTTTCAGGGACTTTTGGCCCTCAGTAATAATGTATTCTTTTATTCTGCGTTTAAATTTTTCAAAAATACTTATTAGTTTTTTTAGGATTCGAAAAAAATGAATGCATTTAAAAAGCATTGGCCCGAAATTTTGCGCCTATGCTCTTAACTAATTATATAAGAGCGTATCCCTTCCATACGGCAAGGCAAGTAAAAGTTAATACAAACTTTAATGCTTCTATAATTGCAGCATTAAGGAGAATTAGAAGAACAGATTTAAAAAATTGTGCAACCGCCCGAAAATACAGATTTAGCGAGGAACATAAACAAAGTAGACTTCTATCTATCTATCTATACAGCCCTTGCTGTCCAATTTTGGACATATGATTCCTCTACCTTCTTCCACGTCTCTCTAAGTAGACTCCTGTTTGCTTTAAATTACGTTTTAAATGATCCAGTCAATTTTTGGGACCGTATAATTTTTACTGATAAAAAAGTATTCCAGTCTCATTATGATGGCCATATTAGGGTTTATAGACCGCCTCGAAATAGGTTTAACGAAAACTATATTTTATCAAGTGATAAGTCCGGAAGGTTCTCTGTAAATGTTTGGGCTTGGATGTATAGACGAGGTTTAGGAATGTGTTGGAGAATTGAAGAACGATTCAATACTGAAACCTATTTACATATATTAGATAATATGTGATGTTGTCATCGGTTAGGGAAATTTTCCCCAACAATAATTTTATTTTCCAGCATGCCAACTGTTCAATCCACACAGCCCACCGTGTACGGAATTACCTTATGGAAAATAGCATTGAAGCTCTTCCATGGCCCTCTAAAGGTCCAGATATTATTCCAATAGAGAACGTTTGGGGACTTATGATCAACAAAATACAAAAATTAAATGTAGTTCCCCAAAACAGGGATCATTTATGGACCATCATTGAAGAAACCTGGAAAAGCTTGGCAGAAGATGAAAATTTGTCACTAAATTTAATAAATTCAGTTCCCAGAAGATTACAAGAAGTGATTAATAATAATGAAGCTATGACAAAATATTAACTTTTCGAATTGTAATACATATATTTAAATTCCACACTTATTCACTGCGAAAATTATTCTTTTTTATTAATTTCAAATTAAATTTAAAATTTTTCCAGTGGGTTTTATTTACTGTAGTATTTCACAACTCAATACATTTTTGTGCTACACTTTACGAGAAACCAATCACACCTTTGGATTTGATATTAAACATAATAATTTAAAGTCATGTCTAGATTTATTATCTATCATTATTTTTGAATTGAAATATTTTCATAAATTATAATAAAACACGAATCAATGTATGGGTACTGAGATAATGGAAAATTTTTAAACTTAATAGAATTTTTTAAGATGTATGTTTAAATAAATGTTTAAATATAAATGTGACTGACTGATCGAGAATGCTCGATATTGTTTTAGTTTTTAATATACTAAAAACTTGCTGTCGCGCAGCCCAGTTTTTAGCTGGTTTGATATAATATTTTCGTTGAACTGGCAACGTTGCCTTCGAAATTAGAATGATATATGTGAAAAGCTCAACTTACACAACTTGAAAACCACGATTTTTGGTCATAAGAGTTGTACCAGTTTTTTATGACGCGAACGGTACCTATATTCTCATAATAGTAAAGTAAGATCAGGTAATTATAAAATTCACAGAACGACAAAGGTACTAACAGAGACATAATGATAAAATTAATTTATGATAAAATAATTCAATTCTAAAAAAAATAATGCAATAACCACACGCCTCTGGAATTGTATGACTTTCCAACAGGTTGCCTTGATGACAGCAGTGGGCGTAAGAAAGCGCAGTTGCCACAATTACCTCAATGTATATTACCTATGTCCAGCTGAAAGACTTACGCACTGTATATATAATTTGCTTATCTTGTCCGTCTGTCTGTCCGTAACGAAAACCCCAGATCATATATCCGTTGTTATTGCTCTGATTAGGGGGTGTAATATTATTATATTACGCGTGTAGTATTAAATTAAGATGGAAAAAATAAACAAGGTAACTACCAAATGAGGACTACACAGTATCTTCATTATTAATTAACAATTAATAAACTTTGCCGTCAATTTTCATCGGTACAGGTAACTATACTGGTAATCTAAACTAAGGAGATGGTCTGACCGCTGATACGCAGAAATCTTTCATGCAGCAATTTTCAACACTACAATTGCCACTTGGACCGTCAACCTTCGAAAGGAGGCAGCGCAATAAAACGAAGAATAATTTTAAAAATGCTGAGTCTAGGTTTTGTTAATCTGATGTAGCTGAGACATTAAATATTTAACTGTAAAAACAATTTCACATGTAAGACTTTTATGAATTAGTTAAACAAAAACAAATGTTCGGAACTAATAACAAACAATGTATAACGTTATTATAAAATTTACATAGTCATAATGCCAGAGACCTAGCAATGTTTCATATTTTATTTCTCTTTGTTTTTCTGATTAAATCTAATTGTCGTCAATACTTTTTTTAATGGTATTGTTTTTAACATACTGACGCCTCCGGTTTTATGGAACTTTATGAAAATTTTGCCATTTAAATTTCATTTTATTGCTGCGTCAATATCATAAATTTGCCAGACATCTAGCCAATCAATAAAAATTGAATTTCATATAGCATATTGTAACTTATGGGGCAACCAGATTGGTAATAAATTCCAATTTAAAATACGGCATGTCGATAAGGCTTTAACGATGTTATCTGACTGTTACAAATTGCAATGAGTCTAGAATGAAGTTTGTAAGAAAATGTTAATTTATGTAGCGAAAGCGCTTACGGATATTTTTCATTCTGATTGCGGTGAAAACTAATTTTCTTAAAATATTGAAGAGCATTCACACTAAGTTTTTAATGGTAACAGGTAAATAGGAAACGGAGAGAAAAGCATATTTGAATACTTTGATATTTCATAAATTAGAAAAATATTTGCCGACAGTATTTCTTACTTTATGCAGTTATAATAATAATAATGTCAGTAAATCAAACACATACCATCATCCTTACCATATATTAATGGATTTTCTGAACAAATGTCAAAATTGCAAAGTATAATATTAAAGTTTGACATAAATTATTAAAAAGATCTGGAAAATATTTTTCAAAATTTAAATCTAAAGTTAATAAAGACTATCAATCAAACGTCATTTATAAAATAAATTGTAAATACTGTAATTCAACATATATTAGGCAAACACACCAATACCTACATACAGTTCATCCCAAACCCTTCTTTCAGTGCGTCATAGTTGATCGAATTCTCTCTAACGCATTAAGCTAGAAGTGACAGAAAAAAACGAGAGTCTGTGATTATTATACATAGAACTTAAAAAATTATGTATCGTTTACGGGTATTTGCATATTAAAGCGAATTCTACTTACGGATATATAATTGGTATCCAATTAATGATACGCATAAATATAATTTGACGCAAATGGTCTGAATAGTGACAGTACTTTGACAATGTCAACTGATAAAATGATAATTGTCATTCCAGGTTAGTATTTGCATACATTTTACAGTGAAAATAAATTTTTGTATTTATTGTCATAAAAATATCTTAAATATACCGAGACGTACCGAGAACGAACAAAGATTAATATTAAAATTATTAAATTATTTTCAATTAGAAAAAGAGGCTGGGACAACTGTATTACCAGTTTCTGCCGTTCGTGAAGTAAGTTTTAAATTATTCTAAAAAATATTAATAGTATTTTAAAAATACTATACATTTTAGCGTGTTGCCGAGGCGTTAGGAGTTTCGTTACCAACAGTAAGACGATTGGCAAATGAAGGCATCCAAACAGATGCTAGTTATTCTATTGCAATGAGTACTTCAGTATGTGAAAATCTAGGACCTTCATTAACCAATAAATATGAACATGTTATTAGAACTCGTGTATACAGAATGTTTAGTGAAGGTTTGTATAAAAAAACATAGTTTGCCATAACCTACTGAAATATCACTAGCGTTTTTACATTGTTTCGTGTTCATTTTAGGCCAACATGTTACCCTTCATACTCTTCAAGAAAAACTGAAGGACATAGATGAAATTACCATTTCTACTAGTTCACTGTGTAGGGTTTTAAAAGATATAAAATTCAGATGGTTAAACTACAAGATATCAAATCGAAAATATCTAATGGAACAATCACATGTGGAATATAAAAGATTACAGTTTTTAAAAGACTACAAAAAAAAATCAACATGATTTACACCCGTTACAACCAGTTTTTTTGGATGAGACCTGGATATATGGCAAGGGAGGATTCCGCAAGAGTTGGCAAGATGGCAGCATTAATACTGTTAGAAAGAGGACCGGAGAAGGTGTACGATATATTGTACTCCATGCGGGTTATAAAAATGGATTCATTGATAATTGCAGTCTAATTTTCAAAAGTGGAAAAACAACTGGAGATTATCATGATTCGATGAATGCAGAATATTTGAAAAAATGGTTTGAATATCAACTTTTGCCAAATTTAGAAGAACCGTCGTTAATAATTATGGACAATGCACTTTACCACTCTAGTTTAGTGGAAACTTCAAGTTGGACTAAACACTCTTTAGTAGAATGGTTAAAGCGGAGACATATACGTATTTCAACAACCATGATGAAACTTGAATTATTGGAGATGGTGAAAAAACATTTACCAGATAAAGTTTTCAAGTATGTATTAAGAGATATTTAATAAATGAGATTATATTTGTTCTATTCTACAGATTAGATGTACTGGCACTTCAACATGGTCATAGAGTATTGAGATTGCCTCCATGTCATTACCAGTTTAACCCAATTGAGAATGTTTGGTCAGATTCTAAAAGATATTATGATGCAAAAATAAGTTCTACAGGTACTGTAAATGAAACTACTGTATTAAGTATTTGGAAAGAAGCATTAGAGCTAAGTAATTAAAGTGTACTGAAATTCGTAGATAATAATTGGATAATAATTGTGGTTAAATTTTTAAGGTTACACCAGAAAAATGGAAGCAATTATGTAAGACATGTAGAAGATATCATTAATGAACACTGGGAGACAGCCAAAAAAATTGATGCCAGCCACATATCTCCAATAATTATTGATTTTAACGAATGAATCAGATTGGGAATTCAGGACTGATATTGAGGAAATATCTTAAACTATTACCGTTATGGATATTTATATGTATTAAAACGGTTCTTTTAGAACCACATTTTATTGAAATGTAAGATATAATTGATGCCAGCCACATATCCCCTGTAATCATTGATTTTAATGAATCAGGTTCTGAATCGGATTGTGGATTGTTTAAAATATAATATTTATTTTTGTTATTCATACAAAAAGAAGGTAATCTTACATTCAGTATCTTGTTTTTTAACTAAACTGCATTAAGACTATTTAATCTGCATACCGGAACTGGTAGATTAACTCAAAAATCAACTGCTTTACTATTTAAACTATTTACATTGTTTTTTTTTAACTAAACTTCAAAAAACCCTTTCATTTGCACACCCAATCTGGTAGAATAACTTACTATTTAAACTATTTCCACGATTTTATGATAAATTATCACAAAATTAAACTATTGGCTGCCACAGAAACTTTCCGAAAATTACTTATCCGAATACGACTGATTTCAATCGATGCTATTTTATCACAGGAATGTTTGCTTTGATGCCTTGCAATTGCCAGTAAATTTTTTTATCTCGTCAACTCTTAAAAGATTCTATAAAAGCGTTTTTATATAAACAAACATTCCAATTCCATAGTGTTTGTAATAAATAATAATAAATCCATAAATAAATCTTAGCTAATTAAGCACTTTCATTGCAATGTATAGAATAGGAATTATGAGAAACTGCCGTTCCAATATAATGCGCAATAAAATTTTTTATACAGGACGGGATCTCTAATATGTAAAGTAAAAAAAAATTGAATTCTTAAAGTTTTTACTTCACATTTTAAAAACATAACCTTTTCACATTTAGCCGATTACAATCCTGCAACTGTCAGATTTAACTAAAATGTCATTCAATAATTCTCGACATTCTTAAAATAGTATAAGACGTCAAAATTAGTGACGCACTGAAAGAAGAGTTTGGGACAGACTGTAGAAGAGTTGTTGCACACAAACATAGTTAACGTCGTAGAAGCCCATACGCTGGAATATTTGCACATGCTTATTTACTGTGCAGCAACAGTAACAGCTAATCTAAATTTAATTATTACGTAGGGACATTGATCAAATGACAGAATAAATACGAGGAATAACAAGTAGAAAAGTCATTAAAAGAGATAATCAAATAATGCTAAGCACTGCAAGATACTCGCAATATTATCCAGAAAACAACATAGCCCAACAGTGCCTGGATACATTAAACCAAAAACTCTCCATTTATTCAGGACAACTAAGGAGGTACAAAGTTAGTAACAGCCAAAAATGCGACAATGCGCTTTTTGAGCATGCCGAGAAGGCTTTCTATCGGAAACTTGTCGACAGTACCAATAACTCATACCCAAGCCAAAAAAAAAATTCATGGGTTTTGAGGAAATCAATTTTCCACACTAGCTGCTCTTAACACCAATGCTGAATGGAGAGAAGGTACGACACACAGCTGTCAACACTACCGGATAACTGTCTATGAACCCTTCAACACAGAAGAAGTCTCTAATATCAACAAAGAGCTTCATAACTGGAAATCTCCTTGATCAGACGGAGTTCAAAACTTCTGGCATAAGAAGTTCTGGAGTGCTCGTGAATGCTTGTCAACATCAATTAATCTTGTTATTTCTAATCCGCAGAAAATACTATAATTCCTAACTTAAAAGAACGACTTATTTAATACCGATGGATCAAAATAATACCCAAGATCCAGCCACGTACCGCCCAATTACTTGTCGTCCAACTCTGTATAAATTGGTCACATCCTTTGTACTCCAGCGTATCTACGCTATAAACAATATCATAAAACCTCAACAGAAAGGATGCGCTAAGGGTTCCATAGGTTGCAAAGAGTAACTTATTATCGACTTTAACCAATCATTTCTAACCAGACATACACCAAAAAAGGGAACCTCTTCACTGCCTTTATTGACTATAAGAAAGCCTTTGGCTCAGTGCCGCATGAATAGCAACTAGATATATTAAGAATATATAAAATCGATGATAATATAGTGACCTTCTTAAGACATTTAATGACGGATTGGAAGACTAAAATTTACCTTCAAATACCTGACGAAAACAATATCGACATGGAAAATATCGCAATTAACCGCGGTCTATTCGAAGGAGACTCGCTGAGTTTATTGTGGTTCTGTCTAGCGATGAACCCACTATACCAGCTATTGAACTCTAGTGACTCAGGTTTTAGCACTAAAATCAACAATACTGTAGTGGCGAAGCTTAATCATCAGCGGGGAAAATTGACCAAAAACTGCGAGATGAATAGGGGAACATCATCACAGATAAAAATTAAGAAATATCCATATGAACTGAATACATACAAGAATTCTTTGATGCTTATAGGTCCAATAAACCTCCATCCGACATATATAATGACCACTTACCACATCAGATGAAGTGAGAAAAACAATATCACAACAAAAATATGGTAAAAGTCCTGTACCTGGCAATGCATATGCTGAACTCATAACGCTATTTGACAGCTATACTCAACGATTCACAAAAATATTCAATAAGTTTATAACCTTTCAGAGTTAACGTGCGGACTATGAGTTCGCTTGTCGAATTACTTGTCGATTTCTGACGATTAATTATGATTTCGATCGTGGCGTGCTCGCTAGTTTTAATCGAGGGGATACTCTATTCAGTACAGTTGTAAGAGTTGTCTAGTAAATTTAGTTCGGCTGCTATATTGAATTGCGGAATTAAACTTATTTTTTTTACAAATTTTTTGAATATGAGTTTTGAAAAGCAACAAGCATATCTTGAAACGCTTTATGCAGAATTTCTCCCTGATTCTGAGCCAGAAGTTGAACCTGACGATGACGATGCTAGTTTGGAAGGAAGAAGATTTCGAAGAGATACAGGACCACAACACCGACATAGAAGAAGAAATTGAAAAGCCAAACTCAGACTTCTTAGTGTGCCGTATTTCATTGGTAAGGATGGAACAACTAAATGAAAGAAACATGATTGTAGGAAACCACATTATACGAACTCGCAGTGACAATTTAATGAAGGTAAAAAATTCTGGAGTAACTAGGGAAGTACAACATGTGAAAAGCGCATCAAAGATTTGGTGTTGTTTTCTACTGAAGAGATTTTGCAAATCGTTGTAGACAACACGAATATCTTTATTGAACTGTATTCTTACAATCTCAGTAATAAATCAGCAAAAACGACAGATATTTTGGAAGTTAGAGCACTATTGGAACTTTTATATATAGCTGGGGTAACCAAAAATAACCACAGAAATGCAGAAGGTCTCTTTGGGACAGAAGGCTCATCGCTAGAGATTTTTAGATTGTCAATATCCCTTGCACGGTTCAAGTTTTTGCTCAGATACATCCGTTTTAATGTACACCGAACGCGATTAGAGAGGCAAAACTATATGACAAATTGGCAGCTGTAGAAGAATTCTTCGATTCGTTTAATTCAAATTTAACTAAACATTTTTTATTACCAGCATATACAACGGTAGATAAAAAACTGGAAGCTTTTTGTGGCATGTGCGGCGTTGGAGTATATATGCCCAACAAACCTAATAAATACGGCACAAAATCTACGCATTAGTAAACGCTAAGTTTCCTTATACCGCAAATCTAGAGGTGTATGTTGGAGAACAGCCACTTGGCCCGTATAAAGTTGATACGAGGAATATTTCCCTCGTTCCTCGCCTCTGCAATCCTATATCTGGTTCTCAAAGAAATATAACGATGGACAACTTTTCTATGAACCTCATTTTGGCCGATCTTTCAAAGAAACATCATCTGACTATGAGAAAAACAATAGAGAGCTTCCACTCCACTTTAATTTGCTCATTCTAAGAGACCAGAAAAACAAGTATGTTTGCTTTTAGAGAAAAATGTTCGATTGTGTCGTATATATCCAGAAAAAACAAAAACGTTATTTTACTCACAATGATGTACCACGATGATTTACTAGACGAATTAACGGTTAAGCCACAAATCATTATTGACTATAATAAATCTAAAGGAGGAGTAGATCTAGTTGATAAAATGTATGCCGCCTACAATTGAGCTCGAGCCACTAGCCGATGGCCTATGGTTATTTGGTCAGACGAAAACTTTATCTGCTGATGTGATTTCTTAAAAATTCTAAGAAACCAGGTATTGCTGAAATCCTGTATCACCAACGTAGCACAGAAAAATCTCCATCCTTCGTGGAGAGCAAAGTGCACCTGCTCTGGTTTCATGTAGCTGTGGCAAAAAATAATCTGATAGAAAGACTATACTTTTGCTTACATTTACTGTGACTTATGCTTTTACTTTTCTTGTAGTATTTATTTTAACGAACATATACAAGTCAACCGTAATTATAACAAACGAAAAACATTTAGAACCACCATTTCACTAGTGTAAGTATGCACACTCTACTGGCGTAAGTATTCATTTGAGATCCCTTACTACTCTAGACTACTCTACTAATTGTAGAGTAGTCCTCTTTTTATTCAACTTCAAAGAAGTCAGAACTGGAAAAATATATGTATAACCTTAATACTTGTAGTCACTACTTGAAAATAACAGAGATTACTTTTTGCGCCAAGTAAATTCTTTTAAATTAAGTAGTTACTGTTCTTTTATTCAATAATGACTATTAAGTAAACACTTAAATACGAGGAAGTAAAAGCAAATACTTCTTTTTATTCAATAGACACAAAACCATTGCAGAATAGTTTAATTCATTTTTAAAAAACTAAACGATATTTTTGTTAAAAACATTCTATACCTTTCAAATTTCTCTAATGCTCCAGAACATAATAATTCACTTATTTGACTACACAATAAATCTATTTCGTTTTCAATACCAAGTAACAACTTTTAAAATAAAAAATGTGCACCAGTATAATCACATTATTTTAATACCATACAACTTTAAATTGTGAATCTTGAACGACTAAAAATAAATCTTGAAAGCTCTTTCAAGGAATGTTCAAGACGCTTCTGTTTCATTTATGTCTACGAATACTCCAGATAAGCTTTAATAAATTTTCCGCGCCAGAGAGCTTCGATAGGACAAAAAGTTTCAAGTCAGAATTTAAACTAATAAAATGTTACAAGGCAAGAATATGTAGATTTTACTCAGAGGATAAAAAGATAACGCACGGTCTATATGTCACCATTTTAACAAATTGATTTAACTTTACAGTATTAACTTTTTTGTTATTGTATAGATTCTTTAAGTTGTTTGGTTGTCTAATAAATATTTTACATATAGTTTACACAGTTTGCATAAACAGACTCCGAAAATGGTCTTAGTGGGATGACAAAATATATAGACATTGAAAAACACTTGTTTCTGTGTCACACCTGCAGACCAACTAGGCAAGTGTTCTTTGCTTAACTCTTATGATAGTGCTTTAATTGACGCATTTTTTAAATATAAATTTGAATAATGCCTAATAACCATTACAAATTTGAATAGAAACTGCTATTAATTTAAATATTTTGCACTCAATCCATTGCACTTGTGTAGTTCACAGGGTAAATAGAATTGCAGAAAAATAAAAAATCTGTTTCCGTTGGTGAATAATATGATAAATTTTATGAAAAAAGTTTTTGTATGTAGTAACTTTTGTACTCTTATGCATTAAATGCAAAAAGGCTTACAGTATAATAATAAATCAATATATGAACGATTTGTAATTAGGTTTACATTGACCCGAGTGAACCTATAGTGAACAAGTGGCATTCAAAAACACACACTTGATTGTATAAACAAAATTATATATGAGCAGACGGGAATTATTAATTATTAATTAATATTATACAATGTTAGTACAGGCCGCACATATGGTATTGTTATTGTAAGCAACCAATATTGTACATAAGGCAGTGACCTAATGTATTGACATAAATACAGTTTTACTATTCAAGTAGTGCCAAATAATTAACAACCCTCATCAATATCCCTTTTATGCCACATGGCGATCTGTGCGAAAAACATAACGCTAATCTTCTGATGGATCTCAATGGAGATTCGAAAACCCCGGGATGGACTGAAAGTGAAGACTGGTGAACAGATTATAGTATGTAAGTAAGAATCTACGTAATCCATTTTTATGAAAAATTCTATTCCAATTGTTTTTATTATTGAATATTTTAATACAGTAAAACTTTTGTTAACAGTCACTTCTCCAAAAGAGAAACCTCTACTGAACGGACTAAGTTTTTAGGCCACCGAAAATTTCATATGTGGGTAAATAGTAGTGTTGCTCAAATGCAAGAACAAGACGAGACTTAGACAGTCTTGGTCTTGGTCTTGCGCCAATACACCTGGTCTTGGTCTTGGTATTGCACTCCTGGTCTTGGTCTTGGTCTTGGTCTTGCAGCAAGAGTCTTGCAAGTTTTGCAGTTACCCATTAGCCTATTGCTATTTATTAAACGTTACTTTAGATACTATTTTACTATATTTAGATCTTAGAACAACGTAACGGAGTCAGTACATTTTAAGCTTGAATTAACATAGCCATAATAAAGACCAACCAAATTATTAAATGTCTAAACAACTGACATCGGGTGGGGTTTGAAGCCACGATCTAAGCGTACCGTGCCTATGCTCTAACTAACTCAGCTATCTACCATGCCCCACAGAAGTCAATCTGTTCCTTAATAAACGTTTGCATTTATTAAGCTTACATGTGCTAAAACATGGTTAAAACACAAAAAAAAAACAAATTAATGACATAAGCATGCCTGTATTTTAAAGAACATTATCTGCCTAGAAAGAGATTGATGGACATGATGGGCAAAAAATCCACATACATGTATCAAGGGCACAGATTTTTTAGGTGATAAGATAACAAATTATAATCCACTTATTAAAGCAAAATAAATGATTTTAGTAATCTTATCTCTACTTTTATATAAAAAACTAACTTTAAAAAATAAAGAATAGGTAAAAAAGCAATGACAATCAAAAGAAGTTATTTTAAATTAAGGAGATACCTACTTAATAAATACATTAATTTACCAAAATTTACAAAATTTAGTAGGTTTAAGATATATGTAATTGGTAATAAGGAAATAAGTATATTTTTTTATATGTCCACTTTTACCAGCGGTTATTAAAAAGCTTGTGATATCTCCACCGAATTTTGTTTTTTCAGGAAGAAATATTTGTAATTCCTTTTTCTGAAAAGATATTAGATGCTTCCTTAAACCTGACGTGTTTCTGTTGTTCATTTTTATTTCAACCTTTCTATGTAAGCATAATTTACACAAACCAATTAGGGATGCATGAATTATTTCGAAAAACTCATCAAATTTGCTTTTAGGTCTTTTAGATCTATAACTCTAACGCTTACTACTCCGACGAGAATTATTTGAATCTTTGTCCCTCATGTCAAATTGTAAATTTGTCACTCCGGGAACAAAAAGGATTAGAAGAAAAACAATTATTACATTAAACTCAAAGGAAAGCTCAATTGGGAATTAAGTTAAGTAATGTCGAAAAAGTAACTACGATACTACTAGTTACTTTATGTTCGTTACTATCCAATACCTTAAGTATCTAATAACAAACCGAGAATTATATATCGTTACTTCGTTATTCTAAATACTTCGGTATTTTGTTACGGTAGGCGAAATTATCTGTTATTAATTTGTCTCGTTACTTTCGCGCACTTTCAGCAAATTTTGTTTAACCGAATGATCTCATCGCACATTCAGCAGAAACAATTTATAGTCTTCGGCCGATAAGATTTGTTTATTTAGATTCCTCCTGACTAAATTCTAATGGGAAAAAAATTGAATTATTAAGTGAGTGTCCGTAACAATTATATTTTTTATTAGCTAGGGTGACATATTTTAAACAATATCGATACGATATTACTGTCGGCGTCGCAATGCAAGAAGATTATTTTTATGATTAGAGGGCGGCTATTCTCAAAATATGGACAATTAATTTCAGAGCCAAGAAGTCGTGTGCTGGAAAAGAATGTACAAAATATTTAATTTTGTAATCTCGACCTCTGAGCACGTGTCAAATGTGTTTTTTTAATGAATATTTTGATTCGGTATGTATGTTTATGGTATTGTTTGTAATGCGCATTAGTTTAGTTTTTCAAATTTTTATTACATTTTTTTGCGTCTCATTGAGTCTTTAAGCCTATAACCGAACTACTATACTTGCTAAAACCACATTCAGTCCTAACTGCAAGACGCAAGAGTCTCGCAGGCT
The DNA here is from genome assembly GCF_040954645.1 of Diabrotica undecimpunctata. Classification (NCBI taxonomy): domain Eukaryota; kingdom Metazoa; phylum Arthropoda; class Insecta; order Coleoptera; family Chrysomelidae; genus Diabrotica; species Diabrotica undecimpunctata. The sequence goes on from NC_092807.1 coordinate 55,781,287, forward strand.
TAGTCTTGTTCTTGCTTAAATCTTGCACGGTCAGTCTTGGTCTTGGTCTTGCTAAAATTAGGCGGTCTTGGTCTTGGTCTTGCAAAAACGCAAGAACAAGACCAAGACTGCAAGACCAATACCGATTTTGGGCAACACTAGTAAATAGGAAGACACCTCTGAACAACGGGTCCTCCTTACAACGACTCCGGAAAAAATTGGCCTTCAGTTTTCTAAAGAATTATTGTAATTTTACCTGCAAACCACGGACAGTTAGGTAAAGACGATTAAAATATTAAAATTGGGGCTCCGGAAATTGAAATATATACATAACTAAAATCATAAAGTTACGTACTTTATGTACATCGAGTTGGATTTGTACACATTTCTAATTAGTGGCGATATGTTGATCTAAGGATTACAATATCTTCAACTAAACGAAAGTTTATGCTTGTCCTTAAACCAGATACGGTTATAAATTATTTTTGTACCTTTCTTTATGTGATAGTAGGAGCAGCAGGTTTCTGAAATTCTGCTTATTCATTGCTTATTGAAATGTTCAACTTAATGCTTATAATATAATCACTAAGCATTATACAGTATACTCCCTCTATAACGAACACGGTTATTACGATGTTTCGCAAATAACGAGATACATTAGATGTCCCGTGAAATTTCTATTGAACTGTAACCCTTTATAGCGAGGCAAATTTGGTTATAACGAGAGAAAATAATATCCATAATCGTGTTTTTTTAAGTTCTTGGCCCGGCCTTAGCTATAAATAAATACCTTTTTAAACGGCCCCTCAATAAACTTAACTGCCGCCCGCAATAAACTTCTTTACAATGAATAAATACAACTGTTTCATATCTTTAGAAAATATGATAGATAGAATGATACGGGACAATTTAAAGCAGTCAAAAATGACAGAGTTCTTAAAATTGCAGAAGCAATAGTTTATGTTATCCTTGACAATACGCTTTATACATTATGTAGGTAGTTGGAAAAAATGTAGGTACCAATTTTTGTTTAGTGTAGATCATTGGCAATAAAAGTAAACAACTCTTTTTTGTTGTAATGTATTTCATTGACGATAAAAGTAAATAATTTTTTTTTCAAAAACGCCATTCAAACAATATTTATTAGCATCTTATATTCCTCCGAATGGCTTCACTATAGGAAGTTATGTAATGGTTTAGAAAGCTACATATTCATATGTATGCACAGTATTATTGTTGTCTGATATAACGAGATCGGCCTATAACGAGGTAATTAGTCTGCCATTTCAGTTCTCGTTATAGAGGGAGTCTACTGGATATTTAAAAAAATATTCTGTATCTCATTTACCAATAAAATACGAATATGTTCTCAGGTCCATATAAAAGGGTTTGACATAAAAATCGATAATAACATATAATAAACTTCATAATAAACTTTGATAATAATATAGATATTAAAAAAAATAAATATAGTGAAACTTCTCCATAACGGACACCAACAGGGAAAATAACCGTGCGTCCGTTGTGTAGAGATATCGCTTAATCAATTGAAATAAAAAGAAGATTTTCATTTGCTTGATCTTTAATTATACATTTTCGTACATATTGGCATAAGCATACACAAATAAAATAAAGTACTAACATAAAAAAGATTTTAGTTTGTTGTTTATTTTAAACATTATTTTTCCCAATTTCTGTCTCAACATTTAAATTACATCAGATATTTGTTGACTTACTCGTGCATCAGTTTTATTTAAAAAATAATTAGAACTTTCTTAATTTGAAGAAAGCATCATTTAAATAACTTAAAGTTGTAGTAAGTTCTAGTTTATCGTCACTCTCATTATAGGAAACATTGGATACCTGTTAGGTTCTTTAAAATCACTAACACAATTATCTAAGTTTACTTAGGATTTTTCGTTAAGACGTCTGCATCAATCTTTAGGTAGTTCAAAAAATTTTCAACTCCATGATTTTCACAAAAGATTGAAAATGCAAATGATATTACAGGTCTTGTAGCTCCAGATTTTCCACAATTTCTTCTCCATTACTTTCTTTTTTAAAAAACTGCACCTCATGAAACACTTTTAAGTATTTTTCGTCGAAACGTGTCTTCATGGTGCCATAATCCAAACTTCAGTTCAAACTGTGCTTCTCCAGTTCAGCCGTTTGATAAAGGACATTCTCTAGATGATAACATTCTTTTTATCAAAAACTTTCTAAACAGCGATTTGTACCTGGCAATGCATTTGCTGAACTCATAACGTTATTTAACAGCTATTTATACTCAACGATTAACAAAAATATTCAATGAGTTTATAACCTTTCAGAGTTAACGTGCGGACTATGAGTTCGCTTGTCGAATCAATTGTCGATTTCTGACGATTAATTATGATTTCGATCGTGGCGTGCTCGATAGTTTTAATCGAGGGGATACTATATTCAGTATAGTTGCAAGAGTTATCTAGTAAATTTAGTTCGGCTGCTATATTGAATTGCGGAATGTGAGTCCGCACGTTATACTAGTCACAAATTTTCAGGTATGATTCAATTATGAAATATTTTATAAATATTTTATTATTGAAATATTTTTTCTATAAAAATATTTATGTAATTTATAATTGCAAGTGATCTACTCATTATGTTTTTTGTATATTTGATTGAGTTAAACTTATTTTTTTACAAATTTTTTGAATATGAGTTTTGAAAAGCAACAAGCATATCTTGAAACGCTTCATGCGGAATTTCTTTCTGATTCTGATCAGAGCCGTAAATATGACCATTTGTTAGACTTCTTTGGAAGTAAAACAGGACCCAAAAGTTTATTAATTATATTCAAAAACTACAGAGAAAATACTTAAGAACTATTAAAAATATTGGCTTGTGTCCACCAATATTACATAAAAAGCGAAATAAAAAAAACTTATTTGCATACACCAAAAGAAAATTATTGCAACAATTCAACCGAAATCTACTATCAAAAGATCAAGTACAAGAAAGTGTTTTAAAATACACCAGTAGAATCTTCTTTAGAATCAAGCAGAATCAATAGAATCTAGTAGAATCAAAATGTTTATTTAAAATCCTTTATAAAAGGTATATAATTTAAAATCCCTTTCGGATTATATCACAAAACGTTTTCGGACTAAAAAGCTAATCATCAGAGTTTTGTTACCTGGTATAAGTATTTCCACTTAATTTAAAAGCAAACCTAAGGGTAAAATGTTAACTAAGGTTGAAAATGCAATGTGGTTAAATACTTACTCTATACCTAGGTAAAATAACCTGGAAATATGTCTTACATTTTATTTAAAAATATGTCGTGATGTTTGAATATTTCTCGGATAACCTACATGGCAACGTAAGACTCCCACTAGGGGTTGCTGCTGACCCTCGGGCGATTTTTGAATGAGTTGGATGAACAAAGCAGTCAATGTAACTTATGATATAGGTCGTATTGTAACACTAGCCAACAACGTGTTAGATGAATATGTTAATAAACTAAAAAAATTTTTTTATACGTAATTATAACAGTAGCAAACATCTATATGCTGAGGTTATAGTGTAATATTCCTTAAAAAATATATTTAACCTTGTAAAACAATTGTATGTGTGAAAGGACTTAACCCTGGAACTGCACTGTTGGATCTCAGAAACCCAGAGAGTCATTCATTGCAATGTGACATGCGCATGAGTGGTTTATGTGTGTCGTCACTTTATGTAAATTCAGTTTGTCGTAAGCCCAGTTAGAATACGGGTCATCCGCTGCATTTTAGTGAAACAACGAGGTAAGATATTTCCAGAAGTACAAGCATGGGTACCCCGGACCCAAGGGTGATGTTTACGGTAATAATTTTGTTTCAACTTTTTTTTATTTATTTTAGTATAATAGCGTCAACTAGTAGAGAAAATAGTCGAGTAAAGGCATCAACTAGCAGAGAAAATCGTCGTCCTTTAACTGAGGTAGAATTGCAGAGAGAGGCAGACATTTTATGGGAGAATGAGAGTGAAAACGACATCATAGACGATATGTTTGGAGGGGATGAGTCTGATGAAAATTACGTTGAAGAGCAACTGTCAGACAGCAAAAGTGAACAAAGCGACAATAAAGACGAAATAATGGATGAACCAGTTAGAAATATTCCTAGTTTACTGGGGAAAAATGGTCATCGGTGAAGCACATAAGCACCAGTAAGACAGGGTCGTACAAGACGAGAAAACATTGTAATACATGTACCTGGCCCCAAAGGAGAAGCGAGCACAGTTCAATCTCCTGAACAATCTTGAAATTTGTTGTTCAACGAACAAGTGATAGATGTTATTGTTTTGCACTCAAATGAAGAAGTCATTCGTAAATGCAATGATATTAGACAGCAGAGTTACACAGGACCACTAACTAGAACAGAAGTGAAGGCTTTCATTGAGCTGTTATTTTTAGCAGGTGCATTACGAGTATATATCTGTTACTTAGATGAACTTTCGTTAGTAAAATTTGGAAATGGAATATTTCGGGCGACAATGTCACAGCAGCGATTCCAATTTATAGCCTTATGTCTGAGGTTTGAGAATTATTCGACATTTTTGTGAATAACTGTAAATCGTACTATACACCATACGAATACTGTACTGTAGATGAACAGCTTGTAGGATATAAAGGAAAATTTCGAATCTACATGGCTAGTAAACCTGATAAGTATGGAATAAAAATAATGATGCTAAATGATTTAAAAACATATTATATGCTCAATGCAATTCCATACGTTGGAAGAGTAACCACAGAAAACAATGAATTAGTACCGGCTTATTATGTTCAAAAACTTTCACAACCAATATATGGAACTAAACGAAACCTCACTCTTGATAATTGGTTTACGTCAATTCCCTTAGCTGAACAAATGTTAGAACAGTATCAATTAACTCTCCTAGGTACTTTGAGAAAAAATAAGAGAGAAATACCTGCTACATTCGTCAAAAAAAAAAGAAGTAGGTACATCGCTATTTGCCTTTGATAGAAATAAAACTCTTGTTTCATATACTCCTAAACAAAACAAAATTGTTCTTTTGCTGTCAACATTGCATTCTGATGACTCTCTTAATGCCATTACGGGTAAGCCCAATATTATACATTCGTATAATAAAACGAAGGAAGGAACAGATACATTTGATCAGCTCTGCCATTCTTACACTACCTCACGGAAGACCAGACGTTAACCACTACGAGTTTTTTTCAATATACTTGATGCTAGTGGAATAAATGCAACGGTTTTGTTTTTTCTCTCAAATCCCCACTGGAAGAAAAGTAGAAACAATAATCGAAAATCTTTTCTAAAGCAGTTAGGAATGAGTCTAATTGAACCATTACAAAAAACACTGCGGCAAAGAATTTCTGAAATTCTGGGAATTGAAGTCCTCCCACCACAACATGATGTTCATTTAACAAAAAAAGTTAGATGCTGCTTTTGTGCAAAAGGAAAAGATAGAAAAACCAGTTTTGCGTGTTCTGAGTGTCGCAGACCATATTCCATTGAACATAAAGCCCAGCTATGCTGTGAATGCGAACATCAAGATCCAAGACGCTGAAGACCTGGCTAAGAATAACTAAGACTTATATTACCAAAAGAGTTTATATTTTTGTTACAAGGATAGTTATACAGGTGTATTTTGTAGATGATAATTTCAATTTAATGTTTATTTGTTTTAATAACAATGTTTTATGTTTGAATATATTTTATGTTATTTTTGAATTTCAACAAATATATCTCTTTGTGAAATACCACACCATGGTTAATTTTTTTTCTACACATTCTACTAAGATTAGATATTCTCCCAAATCCATCAAATATTCACAGTTTGAATTTGTCTTTCAGTTCGAACAGACGATAAAACCACATTAAGCAGAGATAAGTTTTTGCGGTAATTAAAAATCGATATTTATATTTAAATTTAAAGTTTGTGTAAATATATCGGTTTAATACTTGGAATTTTAGTGTAAATAAGTGATTTACCTCCCCTAATGGGGGAGGAAAATAACATTAAGACGCAAATGTGCGAAGTGAGTGTTGCGACAAGTTCCCCAGATATGGATATGGATAAGGATATTGAAATTGGTGCGGATTCCGGCAAAACAAGGGAAGTTAAACTGTATAATATTTCCTCTAATAATTATGATTTTCATACCTGTTGCGTTTATATAGAGAAATTAAATAATCAGAACATCTCTCGTTTACATCCAATGGTGGTGGGGGAAATTTTGTATCAAAAACTTAAAATCAAAAACCTAAAGGAAATTAAATCTATAGGAAAAAATAGAGTTAAAGTCATTTTAAAATCTATTTTGGATGCAAATCATCTAGTAACACATGATAAGTTAAAAGATGAAAATTTAAAAGCCTATATCCCTAACCATCTCTTGAAAATCAAGGGAATAATTCACGATGTAGATACGAGGTATGATACTGATTATTTAAAAAAACATATAGACTCTTCCGTTAAAATTACCGACATTAAAAGAATGCATAGAAAGGTAGATAAAGAAGGTAAAACAGAATACGTCCCCAGACGAAATATTATGGTTACATTTGAAGGAAATGTTTTGCCAACTCATGTCGTAGTTAATTTTGTGTATTTACCAGTAGAAAGATTTGTAGGCAGGGTAATACAGTGCTACAAGTGTTTGAAATTTGGTCACATTTCTAAGCAATGCAAGGGCACACAAGAATTTTGTATACGATGTGCAGAAATTAAAAGAAAATTAAAAATGATAGTCACATATGCGACACACAAAAAACTTTTTGTATACATTGTAAAAGTAAAGATCATATTTCGATCTCCAAAAGTTGTCCCGTTTATGAGGAACAAAAAAAAATTAAAAACATTATGTTAGATCAAAAAATCTCCTTTCTAGAAGCAAAAAGATTTAAAGAATCATCTTTTTCCGAATTTGTTAGTAACAATAAATTTTCGATATTGTCAAATCTTGAAGAAAATTTTCCAAAACTACCTAACGTATCTGATGACATTATGTCATCTCATCCTACCATTCCAAGATCGTATATGAAAAAATCAACAAACTTTACTCATCCTGGACCTAGTAGGATTAATACTGAACATAATGCACTTAAAAAAAGGAAAGTTTCTACTCCTGTTTCACAATCCCCTACAGATTCCTCCACCTTTCCTTTTAGATTTGGCCCGTTACAGCCCCTACCACCTAATCCCAATAAACCTAATAGTTCAATAGATGGTGAAAAAAACAAGATGGTTATTTCGTTAGTCAAATTTTTTTCTGAATTTATTAAAAATGTAAAATCATTTGAGGATGCAAAAACACTGGATAATAATTTGTTAGCTAAGGGTTTGCATACTGTTCTCGAGGATATTTTTAAAGGTACTTAAATTTATGGCTTTTAACAATAAACTTAAAATTATGCAATGGAACGCTAGATCAGCTGTTGCAAATAAAAACAGCCTACTCAATTTCCTTATTAAAGAAGATGTTGATATTGCTCTTTTAAGTGAAACCTGGTTCAAAAATAATGTTATATATAATTTTAAAGGTTATAATATTGTTCGTCAAGATCGTGCAGACGGTTTTGCTGGTGTCGCTGTTTTGGTAAAAACGGGTATCCGTTTTGAAATATTAAAATTAAATAAAAACTTCAATAAAGAGCTGCTTGCCTGTGGTATTAAAGTTAATTACGATAATACTCACTTGAGTTTTCTCTCTGTATATAGATGTCCAAAAACCAAAACCAGAATAGAAGATTGGACAAACTTATTTTCCCAAGTGAAGCACCCTTGCATTATTGGGGGTGATATGAATGCCCACAATGCGCTGTGGGGATCATCAAAAAATGATAATATTGGCGATCAAATTGTAGAGACCCTACAGGATCTTGATTTCATTGTGATGAATAACGGTCAACCTACTTGTCAAGGAAATCCAGGACATTCAGATTCTATGATTGATATTACGGTTTGTTCCCCTTCCATTTTTACTAAGACATTTTGGACTGTAGATTCTGATACACTTGGATCAAATCACTATGTTGTAAAAATAGAATTCGAATACCCAAGAGCTGTTAATGAGACCATATATCCCAAAAGTAAATGGAATACTAAGAAAGCTAATTGGGATATGTACGCTGAAATAATTGAGAATACTTTAAATGAAAGTGGACCTATATCCCCAAATGTAGAAGAAAAATATAATCTTTTATTAGACTGTATCAATAAAGCTTCCACACAATCTATTAGCCAATATAAACCCTTTAAGTGTAAGAAACGGACTCCTTCACCATGGTGGGATGCAGAATGTGATCTAATTGTTGCAGAAAAAAAAAATGCATTAATAAAATACAAGCAAGATCCATCAGTTGAAAATTTTATTAAATGTAAACAAGCTAGTGCACACGCTAAGAAATTATTGAAATCGAAAGCCAAACAAAGCTGGGTTGATTGGTGCTCAAAATTAAATAAACAAACGTCGCCTACTTCGATTTGGAATCAAGCGAAAAGGATGAACAGGAAAAGGGTCAATGCTCCATTACCACTAGAAGATTCGTGGATAGCAGAGTTTTTCGACAAAATTGCACCACCGTATGTGAACAATCACGAAGATTTAATGTTATTCAATCCGAATTATAGTCATTTTCTCTTAAAACCGTTTACTATGGTAGAATTGGACTGTGCCCTTAGTGACCGTCCTAACACTTCTCCTGGTTATGATGAAATCAAATATATTATGCTATTTAATTTACCAAATAATGCAAAAGAGTTACTTCTAAATATTTTTAATCAGATAATTAGAGAAGGTTCTAACTTTTCGGCCTTCAAACATATTATTGTCGTTCCTATTCCCAAACCTGGGAAAAATCTAAAATTAGTTGAAGCTTACAGACCTATATCTTTATTATCTTGTGTACAAAAAACTCTAGAGAGAATACTTAAGGCTAGGCTAGAATGGTGGTTACTAGAACAGAACCTTCTACCCAAAGAACAATACGGATTCAGGAAAGGTTTTGGTACTTTGGATGCATTGGCTTCCCTAGTTGTAGACATTCAAAACAATTATTCCCGGAACAATTACTTACCGGCATTATTTCTTGATATAGAAGGTGCTTATGACTCTGCGTGTCTAACAGCACTCAAAGAAAAAATGACAAGAATATTTCAAATTCCAGCTCAATTTGCTGATAGTATTGTTAATCTTTATTCAAACAGATTAGTTTATTTAAGAAAAGAACAAATGCTCATAGGCCCCAGAATCGTAAACAAAGGATTACCTCAGGGTTCTGTATTGAGTCCTATCCTGTTTAATTTGTACGTAGCGGATTTGTACAATATTAAAATAAATAACATACCATACAACCTCATACAACACGCAGATGATTTCTGCATTTACACAGAACACAAAGAATATAAACAAGCAATCAAAAACTTGGATAGTATTTATCAACTACTTCAAAAATGGCTTGATAAAAACAATTTTGAATTATCTTGTAATAAATCACAGGTTTGCATTTTTACCAGACATTATAAACCTAATGATCAAATAATTAAATTAGGAAAACATCAATATCCACTAAAAAATAAGGTCAAATATTTAGGTATGACACTTGACAAACATTTGACTTGGAAGGATCACATTGAGGATATGTTAAACAAATGCAACAAGGGAATAAATTTTCTTAAATCGATTAATAAAACGTGGTGGGGTGCTGATGTAGACGTAAATTTATTATTCTACAGAGCGTATATTCGCTCTATTTTGGATTACGGAAGCATATTTTATGGATCAGCCAGTAATGCATTGCTAAATAAAATTAACGTAATACACAATTCAGCTCTACGTACATGTTTAGGTGCTATGAAGTCCACACCAATTCAACCCTTGTATTTGGAAGCCTTGGAACCGCCTTTAAATATCAGACGAAACTTCCTGACCGAAAAATTTCTGGTAAAGACATATAAAAAATCAATCGTTATACACAAAGCTCATCACTCTGAATTGCTATGATTTGTCTACTAAATACCGGGAAAAAAAGAAATCGCCTTTAGTCTGCGAAGCTCTGCAACATAATATGGAAGCATTAAAAGAGATAGATAAAGCTACGTATACACTTCAAAACATCTCATATGCAACATATCATGGTTCAAATGCAGATATCATGGTACCAAAATATAGTGACAGTATACACATAAATAGAAAGATTATTCACTCAATATTATCAGAATTCGAAAACTCCGTTGTTATATATACCGATGCCTCCAAATCATCAAACGGTACTGGATGCGCTTTTTTTATTCCATTGGAACGAATAGAACGCACATTTAAGTTGAACTCCCAGATCTCTATTTTTACAGCAGAAGCTCTTGCAATATATGAGGCCTTACTTTATGCAACAGAAAGTAACTCGGACCATATAGTGATATTATCAGATTCTTTATCAGTTTTGACCTCTATTGGGAAACCGGGAGTGCCAAATACGTACAGTTGCTCTTATATTTACAAAATTAAGGATATCAAACAAAAGTTAGTAACAAGGGGCAAAAATGTACTTTTTGTTTGGATTAAAGCACATATAGGTTTGGAAAATAACGAACATGTAGACCAATTAGCAAGAGAAAGTATTATGTCTGGTAGAGAAACTTCGTATAAAATCACGGCTTGCGACTTTCTGGCTTCCTTAAAATTAAGATTATACCAAAGGTGGGATAATATATGGAAGGAATATTCCATTGTTAGCCCAAATAGATACACTTCTCTTCAAACAGATATTCCTAAAACTCCTTGGTATAAGTTTTTTAATGTACCTAGAAAATATGTTACCACGATCATAAGACTGAGATTTGGGCACGCTTGTTACCCCAAACATTTATTTAAACTTAAGGTTTTAGATAATGATCAATGTGAATTTTGTACAGAAGAAGGAAACCTAGATCATATATTTTTCAGTTGCCCCAGAAATATTATAACTTCATCCAGATTAATAAATAATTTACACAAACACAACATATTAGCTCCTTGGAACCTTCAGTACCTATTATCATTAGACTCGAGAGCAGTGTATGATTTATTAGTTATGTTTTTAAAAGATAGTAAAATAACCATGTGAATAATTATACATTAGTTAATAACGTAACCTTTGTCTCTAACCCAATTGTTTAAATTCCTTTCTTACCGTGGCCTAGTGTTGTATGTAAAAAAAAAATGCCTTGATGGGCCCCTAGGCGAGAAGAGAGTGACCCTGTTTACTACCTGTTTTGTATATTTATTTTAATTTTAATATAAACTCAGACAATCTTACTTTTACCATGTTGAGTCTGGCTGAATGACTAAAAGTCTATGCCAAAAAAAAAAAAAAAAAAAATCAAATATTCACATTTTCTGTTTTTTGCTAAAACACAGCTTTGGGTTTCTGAGACCCGAGTGTGAAGTTCATGCCTTAAAAAATAAGTGTGATGTACCATAAATGTTTAAATTTAAAATATGCAAGCACCAATACATGTACCTAATAGGTCGAGCAAAGAATAGCTAAAGATAAGGACATTTATGTTATAAATTAACATTTGGTACCTGTAAATGAAATGGAAGATACGTGTATGGTGTTGGGTTATTAACCCTACAATGCTCAATTTTTAATTTTAGATTGGAAAAAATTATATGTATAGCTATTTTATAAAGTAGTCCGAAAAAAATGCTTAAAAAAATTTAAAGTTATTTATTTTTAAATTTCAGGACATTTTCGGTTATGTATCAAATTTGATACAAAATGCATTTGGGCAAAATTATATATAGGAAATAAAATAGTTAGTACCTTTATAGTATAATATTTTTATTGATGAAATTGAAAGAAACAGTTTGAATCCTTATTAAAACATAAGTGCAAGCCACATTTGTCACATTTAACATAGGTTAACTTTTTACAATTTGGCTTTTTGCATCGGATTCGATCGCTAGTGTAGATTGGCCAATGTCCTACATCATCTGTTCGATTATCTTTTGGAGGAATATAGCTTGTTGGCCCGTTCTTTTTCTTCAATTGTATATCCTGTTCAATAGAACTTGTAGATGGTCGTCCTCGCTACTTTTCTGCTGTATCTTTCATTTCTGCTCCACTCAGCTCGTCTTAAAATACCACTGGAATATTAGATACGTCTATATTTTCTACATCTGCATCATTATTCAAGTCGTCAATATCACTTACATCACAATCATCTTCACTATCATCCCAATTGTCGACTATAACTTGCAATTCTTTATCTGATAAGGGCCTCTTCATATACCAGCTAGACATCTAAAATGATACCCAAATTACATTATGTATCATAAATGATACAAACAAATTTTTTACCATACCTTTAAAAATAATAGTAGATGCTGAATAAAACTAATACTGGATGACTTGTGGATGTGTAATAAACAGAAAACGCAATTTTGCACATTCAATTTTGATTAATTACCACCTATAAAAAAATTTTAAACTCAGCGTTATCGTCAACACGACGGTTAAGTGATAACTGACTAATTCGCGCGTTTTATAAAATATTAGACGACGTTGCAAGGTTACAAAATGTGTATAATATAATAGAGTGGTATATATCGAATATGTTACATAGTGCTGTTTGGACTTAATATTATTTCACTGTGTTATACATGTAAATTCTGGGTATGTTTCATATATGATACATTGAGCAGTGTAGGGTTAATAAATTAACGAGGGCAGAAGGTTTAAATGTCTTGTGTGTATACTGAGTTGGATATAGAAACCTGCTAAACGAGAGTTAGAAAGAGCTATATTGTAATGAGTGGCTAATGTGTGATGTGTCTTGAAATATTGTGTTTGAAAATTGTGTAATGATTATTGTGGTGAAATAGCATAAAGAAAAAAATATTTGGGTTGTAAGTAGGCAATCATCAATACCTCTATTCTGGACTCTGAATATAGTATTCTGGATAAAAAAAATTAATAAGGAATAATGCCATAATATATGTGTATAAACAACATTTGGAACCTGAGAATTGTATGGTAGCAAGACAAACAAGCGTCAATTATAATTTAATGAGGAGTATTTATTGGCCAGTATATGGTAAGATGAGATGTTGGAGTGTATATTTGGGTATTAGTTAAATTGTATAAAATAAAGTTTTATTGGATATAAAGGAATTGATTTTATTTGAAAGAAAGGTTGATTGAAGTTCAGGGTATGAAATTGTATGTGTAATAGTATGTAATTAACTGTAATTATGTAATCTGGTTAATTGTAAGTCGATGAAACTAAGGCCTTAGACCTGAAGGGGTGTGAATCTTAATTGCTTCCATAATCGATTTTAACTTTTCAAAACCCAAATATAAGAAATAAATAAAAAAAATGCATAATAACACAGATGCAGTGGACAACAGGTAACATAGTGAGTTAAATGGTAGCTGGTAATGTTAAAACAATATTTAAATATAAAGTTCAGTTTAAATAAAAAAGTGAATTACCTTAAATGCACTCATATTTTATCAATTGCAAATTAATTAAGTAACTTAATACACTTTCAATTGACGAGTCGTTAGTAGCTGATTATAAGGCAAATTAAAAATAAAAACAAAATTTAGGAATGTTCCGAAAATTAATGTACTTAGTTATATGCACATTATTAGAATAGGACTAAAACTAATTTATCTCAGTTAATTCATTTAAAAGTATTATTATGTTAAGCAACTTTAAGGTATTTTTTTAGGACGATGTGGATGAATTTGCAAATTACTTTTAAGAGAGGTTGTTATTTTATCCGCAGATTTTTCTTCGCAACTCTCTGCAATAATCATCTACGGTTTTTTATCGTCTTGGGTAAAAAAGATTATTGTTGGTGGGAGTTAGAAATGCAAAATCTCCTTAAAATATCCCTCGGCTTCATTTGTTATTGTGGCTTAATGCAAATTGATAAGAATATTTCGGGGCCTTCGACGAACATTTCTTTGGATCTACGTGTATAAAAGCCAAAATTTGGTTTTTAAATCCCGAGCAAGAGGTAGTCTTGAATCGGCTTCAACTTCATAAGTTTCGACGTAATTAACTTATGAATTATTAATAAAGCCAGAGAAGAATTTTACATTTTAATTATTTCAAACTCTGCTATGAATATATTCTATTTTAGGATTAAAGTACTACAACAATTATTTAGAAAATATTTTGTTATACCAAATTTAAATTTATAAATTACTCATATCAAAAAAATGGCACAGACTGGGTATTTAGTTTGTTGTTTTAATCGTTCGGTGTGGGTTCTCTTGACTTAGCTACAAGATTTAGTTTTCGTTGGTAATGGGAAAAGTTTGGTGCAGATTGAAACTTATTTATTAGTCATATTACATGATTGTCACCACTTACTAAATGAATGCAAGTCATGTAACAACACTATAATCGCCATTATTGTTTCTGAAGTAAGTGATTTTGGTTTATAGTGTTCAATAAGTTAAACAATTTCTTTATATAAGTGATGGATTTGACATGGCAACAAATTTGAATAAAACCAAAAGAAAATTTTGTCGGTAAATAATTCTCTCTCGAATGATATTCGACAAGACTATTTTCCAAGACAATTAAAGCACCATACCAACGAAACAGAATCTTTTTTTATTTGCTAACAATATTAAATGTACAAATATTATAAGCTATAGTAGTTTGCCCATTCTTTCTACCAAAGCATGATTTAGTGTATTATTGACCTGTAGCATTTGGAAACTTGAAGGTCCAGCTTCATTTTTTGTTCTGAGATTGTCGATAAACTGGTGGTGACTGGAATCCAGCTGCAGATATGGCTTTAAAGAGCTTGCATTTGAGTGACTCGTAAATATAATTAACTCCTGTTCAGACACACCTTGCTTGAACAAGGCTGACACAGCTGGAAATCAATGAGAATGGTTTGTTATTTTAAAAATGTTTTGTAACGTAGATATTTTGGCTACCACATGGGGTATCATTATGGGGATTGAAAGTTGAAGACAGAAACTATTGGGGTGGAGAAAGGACAAGAAAAATAAACGATACTGTGTGAACAGCACTCAGGGTTTGTTTGGAGAGCTGGGTCGTGGATAAGTTGAATAGCAAGGGGTCGGATTGAAGCAACTACAAAAAAAATTAAACAAATGGATACTTACATAAATCTTTTGGACAAAAGGGCAAATAAAAACAGCAAGAAAGATCTTTAGCTATTTGAAATAAGGACGCCGCTTCGAAGAATCCTAATTTTGCTAAATAAAGGAAAAAATGCTCTTCTTTCCTAAAATAAAGAACACAAATAGGGGTTAGGAGATTTTTATAAAATAAACAAAATAGTTCAGAGGTATAAATTAAACATTTATTGTGTCTCACCACAAACAGTTACAAAATATTAAATGGTACAAAATATATATGATATAATTACTTATAAAAATTTATACCAAAAATAACAAAAAAAACTGTGTCCTATTCGTTTACAAGTGGGAATTGAAACTTAACTTACAAATGTTAGTGGGCTATAAACTGTGGCAAATAAAAAATTATTGCAAATAAAAATTACCTTTCTAAATAATAAGAGCAATTATTATTTTTTTTAAATGTCTGTCTTGACTTTAAAATTTAAACACAAAAAAAGTTACCTGAACCTCACTAAATCTCACTCTGCACAATGTTTGGGGTCGGGAACTGGATCCATTAAAACATCTGGAGGCAGATCTGGGACGACGACCAAGGACAAGAAGATGAGGGTGGAAGCCAGCACCGGCTGGAACACAAACCTCGAAAACTGGTCTCCTTTAAAGACTGAAACAGGCACAGTACAACGGCAACATAAGGTAGTCTTCAAAAAAAGGTTGTAAAACTGCTCAATACTGCACATTTAACTGCTACTGTCACTTTATACTACATTTCCATGACAAAAAAAAAAGGAAAATGAAAAGATTACGAATTTTAAAATAAATTCGGACTCCAACAAAACTAAACACGCCTTAATCAGCGGCCGGCTTTACCGAGAGTGAACACTTACTTTTAAAATTCATTCGCACAATCTTGGTATAAACAAAACATATAAACTGGAATATTTATTTGAAACGCAGAATATACTAAAAGAGGCGTCTGCCTGCATATCTTTCTCTACTCCACTGTATATTCTTAATTTTAATTGTAAATATTATTATTATTTACCGTTATTTCTTCTTTTTAAGATGTTAATTTCATTTATGGAATAATAATATAAAAAATACTTCGTTGTATTGGTAGGAGCAGAGGTTAAAATCCGCATTGAAAAAGCGAGAGCAGTCTGGTTCGGAACGAAAAAAGTATTATGTGGATTTAGTATTAACATTAACTTAAAAATAATATATGTTATATCTTCCTGACATTATTGTATGAAGTTGAAAGCCGAAGGGCTCAGTAAATCGCTCATAAATACACTTCTACCTTTCGAAATTTGTTACGAATATAGAGGTATTACAACGTTTAAAAAAACAACTCGAACTAGTGAAAATCGTAAAAATACAAAAATTTGAGTGTTTTGCTCATTTCATACATTTCCAGAACGATATGCATTCCTCTATCTTATTATAAAGGGTAAAATATGTGAAAAGATGTTTTCCAGTCAAAAAAGAGCATTATTCTTTTATTACCCATCTGAGTGGTTTTATCAGTCTTCGGCGTCCCTCTTTCGAGGTAAGAGTAAATAAAATTATGATTGTCAATATGACAACCAACGTTTAGTAATGGATATGGTATGGAGAGAAGAAAAGTACATATAGTTACGATATTGTCTTGAGATCTGATGTCCAAGTAAATGGACAGTTACGTATTATATATTTTTTTAAGAAATAAATTTACAGCGCCTAGTCCCACGGTCCATCGCAGGGTACATACAAGTAAACATGACAACAGCGAGCCATATTGCTGAGAGCACATTTTAACTTAGCCTGTTAACCGCAAGTGACAAACATTGCAAACAGTTGTAGAAAAACAATTGATAGTATGTAGCTAATTTTATTAGAATATTAACCTAAATGTTGCTTAGTCTAATAACATAAGATATTATAAATATATTTATGTGATGTAGTTGTCTTAGAAACCATTTTGAGTTTGTTTTTTTATCTAAAACAAGAATGTCCATTTTTGTGGACGTCAGGTCCTTAGGCATACATAAAATATTATATAATATTATACATGAAACGTCAATAAATTAATTTAAAACTACAATTGTAGCTTTAATTCCTAAATAAAATAGTAAATTATAAAAAATATTATAAAGTTAAATGTGTTGATAGTAATTAAAGTAAACTATATACCCAAGCTTAATCAAGCCATTCAGAGCGATGCTAGGAATATTTATATTCCACTATGCATCAACAATTTACCCATATAAATTATCATCATTCTTGTACTCATAGCGTCGAGTAAGGACGATAAATATACGAAGACGGTTGCGTTTCGATATAACTTGAGTCTCTTACCACCCCGAACACGTGTTTCTGGGTCATCAGTCATCAGAGAGAGTTTGTAAGAAGACTCAAACTAAATCAAAACGCACCGACTACTCTGGCAATTATAGGACAAATAATTACCAGAGTATGCTACTAGAGACCTCTAGTGAGGAAAGATGAAGTTAAATGTGTCGATAGCAATTAAAGTAAACTGTATACCTAAGCTTAATCAAGCAATTCAGAGCAATGCTGGAAATATTTATATTCCACTATGTATCAACAATTTACCCATATAAATTACCATCATTCTCGTACTTTGAGTCTAATGAGACTCATTTGAGTCTCTTACCATTCCCTAACACGTGTTTCTGGGTCTACCTGTCACTTACCCGTAAGAGACTCAAATTAGATCAAAACGCAACCGTCTTCGTATATAGAAAATATTATATTTGACTTTTTTGTTTGAACTGTCTTTAGTAATAAAAAATATTTAAGACCCGAAGTTGACCATGAAAGACTCCTTGAATGCCTGAAAAATGTGGATATAGACGTTCCAGATTCTGAACACTCTGATGACGGCTTTGATCTAAGTGAAGAATTGTATCAGCCTCAGCAATGAGATTTTGCTCAATATACAGATGATTAACAAGACACAGAAATACCATTCGAAGATGAATTAGATAATGTGCCACTCAATAAACGAAAAAAGGCTTGAGAACCAAAATACGTGAAACAAAATTCTAGGTGATTCTGTTCTTCGGCATGTATACTTTACTGGAATTGTCTATACAGTCCACGAGAGGCACAATTAAAAAGTTGAAAACTAGGTCGGTATGTATTTTGATGACTCATATTTTAAGAATATTTGTAATTTTACAAAAATATTAAATTTTTTAAAGAAAAACCTTAGAACGTTACTCTAACTGAGGTAATATATTTTTTTGAAATATCTATTTTAATGTCCTGTCTAAAGTATCCACAAATTAGAATGTTTTGGGCTAAGACAATAAAAGTCAATTCTATTGCACAAGCCATGACACGTGACAGATATTTTCAAATCAGAAGCAATTTAAAAGTAGTTATTGACTCTGATGTGCTATAAGGTCAAAGAAACGCTGATAAATTTCTTAAGATCCGGCCTTTAGTTAAAATAATACGAGGAGGTTGCTTGACACTTCCAAGATACAGTGATATTGCTGTGGATAAACAAATGGGGGATAAACAAATGATGTTGCTGTGGACAAACAAAACGTTTACGGGCGTGTGTAACATGAAACAATTTGTTCAAGCAGTTTAAACCTAATCCAGAAGGAATTAAAAAATTTGTCTGCGCCATGTTGTGCCACTCCTATCGGAGATTGGAAATCATCAAGGCTATCCTGACCTTGTTTACAGCTGACCTAAAGAGTTCATTAGTGGTACAGCCAAACCACTCTCTCAAATTACGCAGCCGTGACATTTTTCTACGGCCTGAATTCCGTTTTCCTTCTATTTTCCTTTGCATTATATTTTAAAGTAATGCTTATTTATGTCCTCTCATCACGTGACCCAAATATTCGAGTTTTCTTCGTTTGATCGTTGACAAAATTTCTGTGTCTTTTCCTATCCTTCGCATGACTTCAAAATTTGTAACTCTTTCAACCCAACTTATCTTCAGCATTCGACGGTAGCACCACATCTCGAAACTTTCAATATTTTTTATATTGTTCTGCTTGAGAGTCCATACCGTATAATAGCGTATACTAGCGTGTTAAATACGTAGCCTCTTAGCATTCTTAATCGGGGAGGGATGCTTATATCTCTGTTGCAGAAGAATTTCCTCATCTTAATGAAAGTGGCTCTGGCAATTTCAATACGTCTTTTTATTTCATTGTTTTGGTCTCCAGTTTCGTTTATTGAAGTATCCAAGTATTAGACTGAAGACCATATACTTATTTTTTTTGGTATTGATACTTATGCTATAATTGTTGCAGGCAATATTTATATTTGCAAGTAATTGTTGTAATTCTTCTACTGTTCTTGCAACAGGTACAGTGTCGTCTGCGTATCGAATATTATTTACAACCTCTCCATTGATTACGATTCCTTCGTTTGTTTGCAAAAGGGGTTTCCTGGCAGATGCTTTCACTATAAACATTAAATAGCAGCGGTGACAAAATGCATCCCTGTCCAATATAATATTAGACTTCGATATTTACCAAGGGAAAAATACATTTCTGCAGAATGATAATGATGTTAAGAAGTTAAGTGTTGGTTCATCCACAGTAATTAAGATACCTACAACATTATTAGCAACACATGTATTCATTGATAGATATTTCAGCAATTACCTTTACTTGATTACAATGTTAAACAAAAATATTTTTCTAAATTGTACAATAATGAGACCCAGAATACCCAAAGCAGTTCATGTAACATCGGATAAGCTGATAAGTCGATTAGGCCGTGGTTCTTCTAAGCAAGATGTAGGATGTGATGGAAAAATGAACATAGTCCAATAGTATGATATATAGTTATATTAGCGTCAACTGCGTTGCAAATAGAACCTTAAGATGGATTTGTAAGCGATGGTAAAAAAAGGACCCCCGATTTTGTGAGGTCCCTAGATTAAACATTGTTAAAAAGTACAATGAATCCATGGGAGAATAGATTTAATTGACAGGATGATCAGTTATGATCGAATCGGAGCTAGAAGTAGGAAATGAATGTCAAAACATTTTTCATTTATTTGCCGTTGCGATTGCCGTTTCTTGGATTCTATACAGAGATGACCATAAGCAACCTGGTGATGCTAATGAAACCGTTATAAAGTTCCTGGAGTTTAAAATAACTGCTTCTGAGTTGCTCCTTAAAGATAATATTTCTAAAAATTCTGATTTTTCAAATATCTCAATACTGGTAACTAGAAACATATACAAAAGGATGCCCATAGTTAAAGGTTAATACCTTCCATATTCATGAAAACAATTATTATATTTCAGATATTTTTCACAGTAGCCCAATATTACAGAGAATTTTTAAAATAATTTGTCATTGAAGTAAAAGTTAAAATTTTTAAAAATTGGTTATACACCATGGGTCAGTTATATGTTACAAATATGCCTTTTTCAATACAAAAGAGATTCTAAAATCTTTCTAAGGATCATTACCTGCATTTTTTTATATCTATACTTGTCTCAGACTACAAT
This sequence comes from Diabrotica undecimpunctata, assembly GCF_040954645.1. NCBI lineage: Eukaryota > Metazoa > Arthropoda > Insecta > Coleoptera > Chrysomelidae > Diabrotica > Diabrotica undecimpunctata. Next base: position 55,801,892 of record NC_092807.1, read on the forward strand.
ATTGACTTTAGTCGATCTGAGAGAGTATGCATCTTTCACATTATTAATACTAATGAATTAATAATGCTACAAATTAATAGAAGTCAATCGAAAAATCGCGGGATGATGTCGTATTTCATTAAGTGGTTATGAGAATAAATTAACTTCACAGTCCACTGTCCTATTTCAAGAAACTTATCAGGATTATAGTGAAAATTAAATTTTGCATTTAATCACTGACATATTTCATACTTCTTCTTAAAGTAACTTGTATATCTATTTAAGTTACAAAATAATTGGCGTAATTATACATAACAAATTGTATCGAATATAATAGTGATATATCTTAGGGCTAATCAAATTATTTAATCGGGTTCGCATTTTAATGGAATTGTTAGTTGAAGTAAAATTACGGCAATAAAACAATTGTGTGCTATCTAAAGAGCAGATAACACTAACTCTAACTTATATTATCTAGCAGTAAATAACACCTCGCAGATATGTCACTCCATGAATACCAAGATTTCGATCGTTCCACCGGTCAGAGAAGTTTAGTATCTCATAGCAAAAATCCGATATATGGAGATCGTCAGTATAATTGGATTTTTCTGTAGATATCGGTTCTAAAATTATTTGTTTTGTTTGTTGAAAATTTTAAAAACTTAAAATTTCTAGTTGTTAAATTTACAGTTACCGTCAAAATATTTTTAAAACTGAAATCTTTAATTTACAAATATTTACAGCACAAAAGATGTCTTTCTATTAAAAGAAGCTTATAAAAATACCCCGACCTCTTTTTAGTACAAAAGATCCTTAAATTTCTTTGTAAAGCCTAAAAAATCTGCATTCCAATAAAAATGGGTCCGAGCGGGAGTAGATGAGCTTTTGTTGGGCATGGCGTTTTATTTCTTCGTTTGAAATGCGTAATCTCAGTGGAAAGTGCTTTCCTCTCTGGAAAAAAAGCGGAAGTATTCATTATTTACTTTCCGGTAGCGTATTGAATAGCAGATAAAGCTGAAGTCCGTTACGGTAATTTTCTGATTTGTATTTATTTGTGAATAAACATAAACATTTACATACAATTTTATAAAGTTAAATATTAATAACAGTTTAAATAAAATTTAATAAAAATGCAAATATCGAAGAAATAGAAAAAATTGTTTAAAATATAAAAACTTAAAAATAAAGCCATAGAAAGAAAATAGTATCGACAATAGTGCATCAATTATACATTTTGTATAGTATACAGATACATCGAACTAATTCGGATCAACTACCTCAGGACTTTGCATTGTATTTATTAACCTGTTCAACCTGTCTGATAATAATCAAGCCCTTCTTATGCTTCACGTGTCATATCAGAATTTTCCGACGTGGGCGTTCACCATGCGAATGCTTCTTGTCACATGGAATAATTGTCGTGCATTTGATATCTGACTCTATTCACAAACGTTTTTTAACCAAAAAACCTGTTTTCTTCGTACACATCTACGGCCTTTTATTTTGCTTTTATGAATTAGTTGTAGTACTTTATATTGTTTTCTTTCAGTATATGTCTCAGATAAGACAGTTTCCGGTGTCAGTATTTAGCAATTCTTTAGCTTTATTGACCCTCTCTAGTGCTTCTTCATTAGATTTTCTAGCTGCTTAAGGTATCTTCAGCGTTTATCTATAAATCCACATTTTATATGCTTTACATCTGTTCACGATTGATATCTTTAGTAGTCAATATAAAAGTATAGACCAAATACCGCACTCGATCATTCTTTGTCTTAGTTCTTAACTGAGATGACTATTACAAAGAAATGTCTTTAATTTAATAAAAGTAGTTTTAGTCATTGCTACTCTGCGTTTTATTTTTATGTCTGGATCTATATAGTCCATTGACAGTTCCAAAATATGTAATTTTTTAAACTTTTTTCACTTAAACTGCATTTAATTAAAGCTCTACATCTGGATATGGGTTAGGACTAAAGACCAAAAATTTGGTTTTGTTTAAGTTGTTTTATTGCCCATTTCCTCTTTTACTTTGTAAATACAATCAAGCATAATTTAAAGATTTTTAATATTTTCTGACAGAATTGCTGTATAACCCAGGTGTCTAATTTCATTAAGTAGTTTCCCGTTGATTTTTATTACATATAGCTGTGTCTCAAGTGCCTTTTTAAATAACTGGTATGAGTAAAAATTGACTAATATTAAGAACAAAATGCAACCTTATTTGACACCTCGTTGTATGGAGATTTCGTCGGTGTAGGTGCAGTGGCGGCTGGTGTGGTAAAATTTTGGGTAGGCCAAGCCAGCAAATTACATATAGCTATGTGTAATCAGTGACGGATCCAGAGGGGGGGTCACGGGGTCATGCCCCCCCCCTAACTAATTTTTTAATGATTTCTCCGTTCATTTTAACTTCTGCGTTGTATCTAATTTTTGCGATTTTTGATTTTTCATCTAGCTAATCGCTAACAGAAAACGCTCTGTATATCCTTAAAGGACAGGAAATTACTTAAATGTTCCTTGTAACTGGAATGTTTTTTTAAGGAGGCAGACATATTTTTTAAATTAAAGTATCCTTCACAATTCTATACACATTTCTTATTAGAAAATAACAAACACGGCCAACAATATAGTCTGTTTTTCGTAATACTTCCAGACAACCATTTGTACATAAATACCAAGAGCAATTAAAAGTACGCACCTTTTTCCCATCTGTTTGGTCAATACGTCATTTTTATGTATGAGTTATAATACAATCTCACATATATAAGTTGCATACAATCAGGCAATATAGAAATCACGGAAATGTGATTTTTTTTCTTCGAATTTTACGATTTTTTTTAAATTTATTTGGGCAACCGTGCACTTATTTGCAATTGTGTTGTTTGTTTAAAAATATGTTACAATTATAGACTATGCTACATATTTTTTTATCATAATTTAAAAGAAAATTTATATTACAATTCGATAATTACGTTACAAGTGACAACGACGGTCGGCATAGGCCCGATCGTCTGGTGCCTAAACAGCAAGCATAAACACTACAATATAAATCGTTGTCCGGCAAGCTGCTTAACTTCAAACGCTTTTTGTACAGGGATCTTATGTGAGCGGGAAGGGCAGTTCCGATTGGGCCTATTAATGATATTTAAAATGCCTGAAGACGATTCGATGTTTTCTGTGGTAATATAATAACATAGTTGTTTTAACGGACGCTAATGTATTGAGTAATTTAGTACATTTAAAAGTTATTTACATGCATTAACATAATTTTTACATTATGTTTTTCAATTTTAAAGCTCTTAAAATTATTGGGTAGGCCCGGCCTATCCTGCCTACCCCCAAAAACCGCCACTGTGTAGGTGTCTTCAATTATTACGATAGCAGTTTGAATCCATTACAATTTTTAAAAACACGATATTTCTACATTTTTTAGCATCTGCTATATTTTTACATGCTGTACTTTGTCCAATGCCTTTTCAAAACCCACGACGTATACATCTTTTCTTCAAGCATAGCATTTTTGTAATACAATATTAAGCGTGAAATGTGCCTTCCCATAGCATTTCTAAAAACAAATTGGTATCTTTGAGATCTTCCTCGCATTTGCGACTAATTTTGTTGTGGAGTGTTCTTAGGAAAATCTTAAGAGTGTCGCTCATTAGCCTTATTAATCAATATTCTAAGTATTTTTTAGCATTGTGTTTCTTAGGTATTGCAACAAAAATGGACTTGAGCCAGTATGTATAAGTTTGATACTTTTATGTAATATTCATCGATTAGCTTCAGCAACTCAGTTGGTTGATCATCTGGACTACAATATGTCTTAATTTTAGCATTTTTTATAGCGTGTTTACATTTGATTTTAAAATTTCTAGGCCAACAATACAATTTTGGTAGGATTCGGTAATATTATTTCTGTCATCTACAAACAACTCTAATATACAGTGATGAGTGTCTTACCACCCGGCAAAATAGCGGAAAGGATAGAAGACAGATTAAGTTGTGAGATAGTACGAGATAAAGCTAGTTTCATAGACATGGCTATTTGACTTCAATCATAATTATACGGATGAACTCGAAAATATTTTATTTTAATAATTTCCGATGTTAAAATAAATGATTGAATAATTTAAGATATATTATAGCAAAAAACATTAATTAGTAGCGATTTTAAATTATAAATCTTTAAGATTATTTAATAATAAAAATAACTCAACTGAAATATTTAACTTAACTAAAGGTAGGTATGTTCGGTCCGAGAACAATGATTGTGTGTGGAATTGGTGTAATAGTTAGAGACGTGGTCTATTGATAAGAAGATTGGGGTTCAGTTCACACCAAGGATAAAATTTTTGTTTTACTCAACCAAAAAATAGTAGAAAATATGAAACATATTAGGTAACAAGTTTTCGAAAAACCCATTATTTACAATTTATTCTTATTCCAATGTTATAAAATAGAAATACAAAATAACTCAAATTCAATTCTAGTTTTACAGTCTTCAGTTGTGAATGCAAAATAATCCGGTGAAGACTGTTTAATGTCAAATCCATCACTAAATTCTCGGTGTTATTATCAATTCCTCTGTACAGGTAATGATTTTCAAAACAATTGACAAGATTGAAATGGATGCGCGCGAACAGCTTCCTGCTTTACAGCTAACCAAATCATCAAGCCTTTAAGCCATCAAATAATAACATATCGAGAAGTATTTTTGCACGGTAAACAGAAACTTTTTATTGAAAAAACAATTCGTGAAAATGGTTTTAACGGTCGAGGAAAAAGAGCAAATTGTTGTCTGGCATGTGAATGGATTATCAGACAACATGATTAGACAACAATTTGTAAATATGTTTCCAAATACGCCAGCTCCATCACGATCAACAATTCAGTCTATTATACGTAATTTTTTTACCTATGCATCCGTGTTCGCTCCAAGAGGAGTTCGTAGACGAAGGGAGGTAAATCCAGATTTGGAACTAAGAGACACTTTAATTTGTGCAAGTATTGAGCAAAATCCTACCCAATCAACATCTCGTCTCGGAGAACAATATGGAATTTCAAGATTTAGAGTAGGTAAAATTTTAAAAAGACATGGATACCGTCCCTATAAACTTTATAAATCCAACGAACAATTTCCTGGGGATCAACATAGACGTTTGGAATTTTGTCAAACTGCAATGGGAATGTCACATCAAGATGAATATTTTTTGAAGAACGTTTTGTTCGCCGATGAATGTACGTTTTCATTGCATAGCCGTCACAATTCAATGAACTCTCGGTATTGGTCTCGTAGAAATCCTCGTGAGATTTATGTCGCTCGTACTCAGCGTCCTCGAAAAGTAAATGTTTGGTGAGGCATAATAGGAAATCATGTCATTGGTCCATTTTTTATAGACGGTATGTTGATTGGGCGGAAATACTTGGAACTTCTGCAAAATCAAATTGTCCCAGCCCTTCGTAATTTACCAATACCTTTCGATTCCATATGGTTTCAACACGATGGTTGTCCTGCACATAATTCTCGCATCGTCAGTGAATATCCCAGTGCGCCTTTTCCTAATCGATTGATTAGTTAAAACGGAGATATTTTTTGGCCCGCAAGATCACCTGATCTTGCACCTTGTGATTTTTTTATGTGGGGATATATCAAGTCCAAACTATATGGAATTGAAGACGATAGGCCTAATTATCTCCAAGAATTAAGAGAAAAGATCTCTGATTCAATGAGAGGTATTAGTCCAGAAACATTAACTAATGTCAGACGAAACTTTTATAATAGATTGGGCTATTGTTCTGCTGCTAATGAAGGCTTATTCGAACATTTTTTGTAAATACATTTCATTAGAATAAAATACGTTTATTTAGAATATTTTTATAGAATTTCTACCTATTTAAACATTTTTTGTAAGTACATTTATTTAGAACGTTCTTTTATGTTTGAAGAATTTTTATTTTATTTTCAAAAGTACGACGATACTGTTTTTTTAATTATATATTTATGTTTAACTTTAAACACTTCTAATACTAGTAACGACTGACATAAATGTTTAGTGATTCAAAGCAAAACGATCTCTGCATAATTTCAAATTATTAAAAAAAAAGAAAACCACATGTGGGTTTTGAAACGTCTGTGTCGCAGTGTCGAATTCTTACCACTAATCCACGAAGGATTGATAATTATTCCGTGACAAAAGTGTATGAAACTCCTCAAATCATAGTAGAAATTATTCTTGGTTAATAATTTAAAACTTTAGATTAAATAATCACTATTAATTAAATTATTTTATTCACATTTTTGCTTTATTGTGGTCAATCAGTTTTTGCTTTATGCGAAATTAAAAAATGGAAATACGTCACACATACGACGTTACACATAATAATTATGACCGAGGTGATTTAGCTCGAAGCTAACGTCTAAAGGTGTGAGACTATCGATAGTGGTAATGTAATGTAATGTAATGTAATGTAAATTATAGGTTTCTACCGATTATTTTCTCTTTTTATTTCACAAGGTAATTGTCTATCTAAACGTCTATCTCTTACGTTAAAAAGCCGGGTGGTAAGACACTCATCACTGTATGCAGTTGCTATTGTCTTCTCATTTTATTTTTATTTACAATAATTTTGTTGTTATTACCACTAGTATAGAGGGAACTAGTTTTTTAAATATGTTGCTTCTTTTTTTTACTTTTTTGTGCACATTAACACGTTCCTTGCCACGCTGTTCCCAATGCTTTATACAATAGTTCTTTAATGTAAATAAAGTGTTTTGCGGCACCTATTTTAAAATACCTAACATTAAAAAATACACAATATGTTATTTATTTGTTTTTTTTTTAAGGAAAAGAATACATTAAGATTACATTAAGACTTAAGATAATTATACTTTTATTTAAACAATAAATTTAACTCATTAGCAGTACACAGGTTATAATTAGGTAAATAATTATGTATTGGTATCACAAAAAAATGCACAGTCCTTGCAGTAGTTGTCAACTTTCGGTTGTTATTGATGTTATTTTCGGTAGCTCTTTTTTTTTTAAATTCAAATGTTTTACTAAGAGCTTCTTAAACACAGTTATTGTCATAGTGCCTCCTGTAACGGATTTATGTAGTATCGTGGTATAGTAAAATCGTGGTCAACAGCAATGGCTACCTTGCGGAGCCACTTTAGCGATTTTCTCAATAAAGTAGAATATGCACACATTTTATATAAGAGATCAATAGAAATTTTTTCATGATTATAATCAACTAAATTTTAGCATTCTTTTTAGTTCCTCTGCGCTCTGCTACCTTTATCATACTGTCATCATGTTTTGTTGATAAAATATAACATTTCTGTAATTTCTCCAGTTAAGCATACATAGATCCATTTGATTTTGTTCTCAGTATAATATTTCTCCTATTTTAAGTTTTTGCAGCAGCAACTGTCTGATAACCGCTTACGATCTTTTCTAATGTTTCCAATAAAATGTGTGTTTGCATCTGTGAGCCAATTCAATGCTGCTATACGAGTTGTCAGTGATTATTGTTCTTTCCTTATTTTAATGTCAGTTGTAAGAGACATAACTACACCCATGGGGTTATATTTGTTTCTTGCAATGTGATTTTTTAAGTATATATCATTGGGTTATAAGTATAACCTTTTTCAGAACAGAATTTAAATATTTTTATTCCAGATTTATGGCACACATACTTATCTGCATTATAATATAATGATTTATAATTTTTTACTACTTGCTGTACCAATAAATTTATTTTATATAGCTTGTAGTTAATTGATTTCGAAGGACTATTATTTTCGGCAAAAGAAATCATTCTCAAAAGTTTTTTGAAACGATTACGACTCATGCGCTCTCTGGAAAATTGCAAATTGGACAATTCATCAGTACCATAATCAACCAGTTGTGGTCATAAAATTGTACCTAAAAATGAGCTTATTTCTAGATGATTGGTAGGCAATTATTCGTGAAGCCGTGCTAACGGTTCAACATCATCAGTAGAAGTGAGAACCTGGGTGGCATAAGGATTGCTATATTCCACAATAAAAGATATTATTTTATTATCGACCATAGTTTTATAAAACTCACCAGCCATGGCATCAAATAATAACGAAGCATCTTCTCGTTTTATTCCCAAAGTCTTAGTACACTTCATAAGACATGGCAACGCTGCTTTTAAAATCGGACCCCACATATCGACATTTCTCTTATTTATCTTCTCTTGAAAATTATTTTCAATATTTATTTCATTGTTCTGTACTTTTTGTGTTTCGTCAATGTTTTTTTCGATGTTGGTAATTACTTGAGTAATATTTTCGATATCTCTAGACTCTTCCTGTGCTATAAATGTACTGGTTTGTAGATCTTAAATATTGTTTACGGTACCTATTTACCAAAGTATTTTCATCGCAAATACTACATACTACTCAGTGGGCTTGGAGAGCCATTGACTGACTTGGACATAATACCATGCATCAAATGCATCACAAAGATCATCAGATTCATCAATATTGCATATAAAATTACCAGCCGTTAAATCTGATGTACAGTTAAATATCTTTTGGATTTGGACATCTAAAATAAACAATTTGTGAATACAAATAAATTTTATTGTTTTAGTCTGAACTTTATAATAAAAACATATGTATGTTTATAATTTATATATTAAGTAAACATACATATAAGTTTATTATTACAACCTAAACACACAATAAAACTTAAATATTTGTGTATGTATCTCTTTGGGAACTAAATTGATGTGAGGACTGTGAGACGCGACGTTACTGTAGAATTTGTCCGCGAAGGCTAGGAGCACGTGGTGGACCATCGGCGTAGGCTATTAATTTAAGCGTGCCATATGTAAAACGTTGTAAGTGCCACTTTTTCACAAATGCGGATTATAAGCTAAATAGGTAGTATGTGCCATGCTTTACTTGCACAATAAAATTTATATCGATGACGCTTTGCCCAACGGCAATATAAGAAATTAAATATCAAAACGTAGTAAGTGCCAACGAACAGTTGCATATTTAACATAACCTAGCAAAACTTTTGGAACGGTGTTTGGGTGTACTGTTTTCGAAAAAAATTGGATATTCCTGAAGATATACGTACCAAAAAGATAAATTACTGGAAATGCAAGAGAAGATGTAAAACGCAATAGAAACTCTGGAAGTCCATACCTAACTTTAAAGCAAAAGCAAGCAATACCGGGCAAACTTTTTTGCGAAGCGGTAAAGTAAAAAGTGTTATTTATTTTTATTTTGAGAGCGTATAAAGCTGAGTTGCCTGAAGGGAATTGATATATTTTATTAAAATATTCTTTTAGGTAAAAAGCAGCTGTCAGTACTCTGCTAATGCTAATTACTGTTGTTACAAGAAAAAGAGTGTTTGAGCAGTTTTTGAAACTGGCAGTTTCAAAAAACGATATTACGATAATTCCAACCAGAGCAGATGACAACAATCATTTAAATATTTTCTACCACTTCCAGGAGAATCTGAAGTTCAGGTATGTAAAAGTACTTTGTGTTTAACTTTGGCTATTACACAACGAAGATTGGAGATACTTAGTCAGCGATTACTCTCCTCCGGCATATCTATTCAAAACAAACGATGTGGTAAACGTCCTACGAGAAACAAACTCCTATGGAAACAAAAAAAATATTGATTTTATTGCGTGAATTCCTAGCAGAAAAAGCCATTACAGTCGAGAAAAAGTTACAAACCGAAGATACCTCTCTGAAGATTTAAATGTTCGCAAGCTATATAATGCTTTTCTTTAAAAACATAGGCTTGATACAACAAAGTCCCCAGTCTCCTGACAATGGTTTAATGAAATCTTCAACAATGAAATCAGTTTAGCCTTCGGAGCCCTAAGAGTGGACACCTGTCCTACTTGCGACTAATACAAAATTTATATAGCTGCTAGTAAGACTCCCGTGGAAAAAAATAAATTCGAACTAAAGCGAGACTTACATTAACGTAAAGCAGAGAGCGCTCAAAAAATGATGTCCCAAAACATAGTAGATTGCAAAAGTTCTCAGTCTGATGTATGTGTACTGTCTTACTATTTACAAAAGCAGCTATATATTCCAGCTTTGACTTATACGCAGACGTACTATAGACGGCAGTTTACTTGTATTAATCTGGGAATACATTTTGAAGATAAAGGGAAAGGTTTTATGTACCTATGGGATGAAACAGTTGAAAAACGGGGTTGTAATGAAATCGGTAGTTGTTTCTATGATTGCGTTACAGCTCAGCTTAATACTAGAAAGCAAAAATTGATTCTATGGTCCAATAACTGCAGAGGGCAGAATAAAAAACAGAGTATTTTGGCTGTTTATATTACCCTGTTAGCCAAAGGGTATTTCGACGAGATACTGCGTAAGTTTCCACAAAGCCAAAAAGGTCTTAAGCCTGAAGTACCTATGGAGTTGGTGCATATAATGGCAAGTACGGGTTTAAAAAATCCATTTATAATTAACTACACTACTAGATTTTTCAACTGGATGGAAATTGCAAAAACTACCCTAGTAACCTTCACTCTGGGCATCTATCAAGCTGTTATGCTAAAAATATCTAAGGCCAACTTAGAGAAAATTGAAGTTAAAACGTCGTACTTGGAGGTCGCACCATGGCGTAAAGTGCGTGTGTTTAAACCAAAGGTTACAACACAATATGTTGAAAATTTAAACATTAAATTGGTGCAGCAGGCACCATGGAAATGGAACAAAGAAAAAATTTAAAAAAATTAGAAGTATGATCCCTTTTATTTCACCCCCCAACCAAGAATTTTATCAAAAACTGGTGGAGAGTCAGGACGCCCTACAAAATGAATAAAAATAAGTTCTTATATAATAACAACTTATAAGTTTATAATAAAATATTTTGTATTATAATATTAACAGTGTATTTAACAAACTGTTTTGTATAGTAAAGGCGTCAGAAAAACAATAGATGGTCATCTTTTGTTTAAAATACGATTTTTACCATCCATTATACATGTGGAACTTTATTGGCACATACTACGTTTTGATAATTAATGGCAAATAACAAATATATTACCAATGTTTCCATTAAAGTATGATATCAGAAATAGCTACAAATATTTTGTATTTCTTAGTAAGCTAAAACAAAACAAATTAATGCGCCTCCTGTGAATTTTTTAAAATTGCACATACCACCTTTTGCATATGGGAGCGCTGGTCACATGGGACCAGCAAAGAAAAAAAAAATAATTACAAAAACACTAAAGATTTTAAAGTAATACGGTATATTGTAACGGTAAAGATTTTAAGTAATCTATGTGGTACCATAAACGGCCCAAGGGGTAAAAATGCTAAATTATATCAGGCAGTAAACGTGTTAAATCAGACGTGTTTTTCGTCTCCATTTTTTTATTTTCCTTTTAATTATTTTCTGTAGATATTTATATTCTGCTCCATTTAATTTTATAAATCGACGTTGTTCCATCAAATTTAAGATTATGGTACGGGTGTCATAGACATTTATAATACAAGACCTAAATGACCGATAAAAAGGTCATGTGATCGATAAACCCGGCGCATCAGACTGAGATGCAGGGACTGATTTTAATGGATAAATCTATAAAGTTGATAATGTTATTTTCTAACTCTAAGGTAAAATTAAATGCAGGATGTAAATTAATAATAAATGACACAATTTCGTTTGATTCTGAAGGTGGGTATTCTATAAAGGTTAATTATACCATTTACATATATGTACCATAAGATTATTTATGGTCGAGCAGACAGTCAAAAAATAGATCTGCAAGTAGGGAAGATGTGGATTTTCTATTGCTAATGCTTTTGTTTGTCTATAAATTTTATCGGTCAAGATAAAGAAGTCTTGGGAAAGGCAGAATTGGAGTATAGAGGTAATTTGTGAACATAAACTTTCCGCTATTGATAAATGTCAAAATAATTTTTAAAAAAAGTTTAAAATCAACTGTGTCATATAGAATAAACTTTCTAAATATATTGAAAGCTCATTTATATAACTAAAGGCTCACAATTTATGTCTTTACGATAGTATTTCTATTGTCGATTGGAAGTAGTAGTATTTGTATTGTCGAAAATTGGAAAATTAAAAATAAATTTTATGTTTTAAACAAAAATGAGAGTTTTACTTTAATGCGTTCAATAAATAATGTTATCAATATTGGATACTTTGATAAACATATTAAATATGCTCCAATTACGTCTTGTTATTTTGAGAGATCTTTTTCTTTCTAACAACAATGATTAACACATAGGAGACAATAATATTACTTTTCTTCTTCTTTCAGTACCCTGTCCGGTTATCGAACGTTGGCGATATTATTGGCAATAATCACTTTGTTTACAGCGGCTCTAAATAAATTAGCGGTTGTCTCTTGATACCATTCCCGGAGATTTCGAAGCCAGGGCCTCTGCTTCCGGCGATCTTACCCTGTATTATGAGGTGTAGAAGGTTATACCTCTCTGGATGTCTCATTACATGACCGAAATATTATAACTTTCGAATTTTTATCGTTTTTGTTATTTCTGTGCTCTTTTTCATTCGATGTAAAACTACTTATAACTAATATTACTTTAAAAAATATGAATGAATAATATATGATTATTTATTGTAACAATAAAAATATGTTTTATTGTATTCTTATTTATCTTATGCTCGAAATAAAATATTTTAAAAAATTATATATTTATTTTACCGTTTTATTTGTCAGTTTAAAAAATATATCAAGAAATAATGACACAATTTGTTTTAAATTCAAATCACAATGTCTTTAACCTAAACTTGAGAGAAAAATGAGTGCATATATCTAAATTATAATTGCATATTTGCATTCTATTTTTGCATATTTCTGCACTTTCAGCTTGTTTTAAAATTCATATTTTACAAAATTTTCAGTGCATATTTTCCAGTCTCTAGTCATTACTTTTTGCCTGCTAACAGAGTATTCGGTAATATTTGAAATCATGGTTAAAAGTTGGAAGTTATGACTAAGCCAAAAACTTATTTAGCGATAATTTTAAATATTCCTACAGTAAATCATTTAGGGTAAACCTGCAGTGTGTTAAACTGGAAATATACTGTCTCGAGTGTATTTAAACCCACTGGAGCATGGTGATTGTCTTTTAAAGACAGAAAAAAAGGTTTGTGCAATAGAAAATTAAAGTGTTTACATTGGCGTCGATATATATTACCATAATAATATGGAACAATTTAATTGTGTTCTAAAGAGCTTGCAATCGTAAATGTGGATTGGGCATTTTGGTGTCAATTGGAAATCGCAGGAAGAATTTAAACTTATCCTGCAATTTTCCCTTATAAATTTCCAAATCAGCCAGGAGAGAAAGAGCGAGAGGATCGTCTGACCTTACGGAAGTACAAGAAATACCTTGTGGTTTTATAGGAGAAATTTTTTATGTTCTTTTCAAAAATAGGTTTTAATTGGATCATAAAATTGACATGGATTTGAATAGCATAGTATTTTTCCTGTACAAATTTTCCAAGTAATAGTAATTAATCACATAATATTTTGGCTCCTTTGATTTCAAAACTGGCAATATCCAGCTAGCAGACGATCAAAAATGGCATTTTTCAACAGATTTTCTAATTAAAAAAAATGGGTAATAACTTAAGTACAGTCAGTTTATATTTCGCCATAGTTTTGTTAATACTGTTAAGTGAAAAGAACCATTAGAGTATATGGTTAAGAACCAGTAGAGTAAATGATATACAGCCCTAATATTTAAATTTTGTTTAGTTGATATCAATATTTTCAACATCCCACTTATCAATAAAACAAAATTTATAGGTTACCTATAACTGACAGTTTCAATAATCTATGCAGTTTTTCAGAAACTAAACCTTGAGTACACACATCAGCTGGCATAACATCAGTAAGCATATATTTTAGATTAATGATTGTGTCAGATATTAGGTCTCTCAAAAAATTATATCTTACATCAATATACTTACTTCTTTTAAATAAATAGAATTTGCCGATCAGTCTAATGCGCTTTGATTATTATTAAATAAAGTAATATATTCAGTTTTTTCAATTAAATCACTTATCAAACCCCTAAGAAAAACAGCCTCTTTAGCAGCCTCTGACAAGGCCATATATTCTGCCTCGCAGCTAGATAAAGCTATTGTTCTCTGTTTTGAACTTTGCCAAGATATTGCAGAGCCACAAAGTTTAAATACATATCCAATAAAGGATCTTCGATCTAATTTATTGCTTGCCCAATCAGCACCTAAAAAACCTTACAATTCTGAATCATCTTTTGAGTATATCAGAGAATAATTAATAGTGTCTGTTAAATACCTCAATACTCTTTTTGCACATTTCCAATGAGAATTATTATATTTATTATTAAATTGACTCATGAAACTGACTGCAAATAATATATCTGGTTAAATATCCTATTAGTGGAGCAAAAGTTTCTGTATAGTCTATAAATATATTCTCTTTGATTACTTTTCCCTTGCCACTAATCTTACGCGATATGTAACTTTATATTCACTATTACACGTTAACTTTGACACCCACTTATTATCAATTACACTAACAATTTCAGGCACATCTACCATATCCCATGCATTGTTGTCACGAAGAGATTGGATCTCATCCATCACGGCTTCTCTCCAATTTGCTCCATCAGGACGTTGTAATACCCCCGAGACTGTTAACGGCACATCATCTATGTCACTTGTCTCCGTACACATATATGTAACATATTCACTAAAGTCTTTTCTTTTTCTTACTCATTCTAACTTTCTGTGTACTTCATGTAATATATCAGGTAAATTTGGCACTTCAAAATCTTTATCCCTTAAATTATCTTCTTCATAGTGACTAGATTCTCCGTCATTAAAAATTATATCATTATCTTTTTTCATTTTTAACATTATCTTTGTTTTTCCCCCACTGAAACTAGAGTTTTTTTCTCATGTTAATGTTTTAAATAAAAATGAATCACTTCAAACTAATTGTGTCTTCCATAATTTGTACATCTCTGCTTACTATAATTTCTGTGGTGGTTGGATTATACACCCTGTTCATTTTTGTATTTTCAGCAGACCATACTAAAATGTGCAAAATAGTCTTTTTCTCCCACTTTGACCTTTTTTCTTTTGGAACATGTACCATCGCATTGCTGCCAAATATTCGAAGGTCACTAACATCAGGTTTACTATCTGTCCATATTTCAAACGGTGTTTTGTTTAAACTAGAAGCCAAAGATCTATTTTTTAAGTAAACAGCTGTGTTTACAGCTTCAGCCCATAAAAACATTCTTAAGATTTTCATTAAACAAAAGAAACTTTGAATTTTCTACAATTGTTCGATTCAAACGTGCAGATACTCCATTGTGTTCAGGAGGTTAGGGACTGATTTTTGATGTATAATACCATTTAAACTTAAATATCTTTCAAATTCTTTTGAATAAAATTCTCCACCAATGTCATTTCCCAGAGTTTTTATATGAACACCTTTCTAGTTTTTAGCCACACTTTAAAAAATTTTAAAACAATTAAAAACTTCTCTTCTTGGAAAGTAACAAAATATTTGGAGCCACCGAATGATCCGTTCTCCGTTATCCACATACATTAGTGTGTATAATCTCCAATAAACTACTGGCTCTGTGACCTTGCTATGGAAACGATAATCGTGTTTATTTACCCTTACAACAAACTATACAGTTTTGTTTTTTAATTTCAATTTCACCAGTCAAATTCAGTCCATGTACTATTTTAATATACACTGTTTATATGTTTATATGTCAAAATCTTTATTAACCTTAATATTCAATTTGTACACACAATTTATCAAGTCAGCCGTTCAGAAGTCCATTCTTTATTAATTTGTGGACCGATAAAAGGTTAGTTGTAAGTTCTGGAACACAATAAAATTATTCTCACCTACAGCAGTTGTTAAATCCAAATCACCTGAACACTTAACTTTGGCTATGTTCGTGTTAGCAACTATAATATCACATGTATCACTTACTCTTTAATTATTATTCCAGTCTAAATTTAGCTTTAAATGAACACTAGTCCCGGTCCAAATACTATTCAGTTTTCTTGAAGTCTCCATTGAGAAACGCCGCACTAAACGCATTTTTTTCGGGTGTTTTTAATTTTGGACACTTATTTTTATAATGTCCGATTTGTTTGCAATGGAAACATCTGATTTTTGACAGATCTCTATCGAACCGTCTGTTATTTTGGTTTTGTTACTACTACCACTTGCAAACGCACTACCAGTATTACCAACATCACTTTCCATCTCCAATAGTTTTGTTTTAATTGAATCTGTAGAAATCACAATTCCCGAATGTTCGATCGCCATTATTATTGGTGAAAAACATTCAGGTAATACCGCCAAAAGTAGTGAACCTATCTACTCATCGTCAATTTTAAAACCAGTTTCACTAAATTTTTGTCCCTTTTCCAACTATTTGGTTCACATAACTTGCCATTGAACTGCAATCTTCCAATCGCATTAAAATTAGACTTCTCAATAAACTAATTTTTATCACATACCTCGAGTCATCAAACAACTTTTTTAAAGCGTCCCAAAATTCTTTCACTGTTTTTGCTTGTTTTACATGTATATAACGACGGATCAAGCAAAATAACTAACTTGGCTTTAGCTTTTTCTTGTTTGCCTACGTCGGTTTCGGTTCCGTCTAAAAACGTGGACAAACCTTCTAGAACAAGATAATTTTGCACTGCGAAAGCCCAATTATCGTAATTTTCACAACCCAACAACTTTGTGTAGACATGTAATTCACTGCAATTTTGAAACACAACACTCACTAGTATACAACGTTTATCTATCTTCCAACAAATAAATTGGACTGGGCCACCATAACCTGTTAAAACCTTTAAATGAAACGAACCAGTAGAGTATACATTTAACACTGACTTTATTTTGTTTAAAAAGTAAATAGAATTAACAGTTTACAGCGTACCAACCTTAACTTACTGTAAATGACATGTAACCCTAATATTTAAATTTTGTTTAGTTGATATCAATATTTCAACAAGTTTACCATATTCTGTGATTAGAAATTATGTACAGTTTTCCCCCAACCAAGAACTTAACCATAACGAAATATCGGACCTCTTAGATCAAATACCTATTCCACGACTAATTGTCGGAGACTTCAACGCACATAACCCTTTATGGGGTTCAAAAAAATTAACGTGTCTCGGTAGAAAAATAGAATCCCTTCTGAAAAAATTTAACCTAAATCTACTTAATGGACAAGACACCCGTTTCGACATTAGATCGGGTGAAGGTTCTGCTATTGACTTGCCTGTATGCGAACCATCAATAACTCATATGCTTTCATGGGATGTATTACTGGAGCCTTACGATAGTGATCACTACCCTATTATAATCCATAACGAAGAATCATCTACAGCTATACCTGAAGTAAAATGGAACTTGAAAAATGCTGACTGGAAGAAATTTCAAAACCACATCCAACACAACTTGCTTGTCATAAACCAAAACAGTAATGTGAATGAAGAAGTAGATTTTATTAAAAAACTGATAATAGATTCAGCAGATAAAAATATTGAAAAAATTAGCTTCGCCAGTAAATTCCATCGAGTTTCTTGGTGGAACCAAGAATGCAAACAAGCAATTCAACAATCCAAAAAAGCGTTTAATAAATTCAAATGACAGAAAAATGGGGTGCCGACTCTTCTACATTAATACGTGTCTACAAGGTTTTAGTACGCTCCAAACTGGACTACAACTCCTAAAAAAATCGTACTTAAAAACAATAGATTTTATTCAAAATACAGGCCTCCGAATTTCCTTAGGAGCACACTACAAAAGTCCATTACAAACTCTATACTGGGAAACTGGAGAGATTCCACTCGCATTTAAAAGACAATATCTAAGTCTTTCTTATGCCGCAGCAGTATCGTCTAATCAAGATAATCCTGTTATACACAACGTATTCGCTGACCGCTTCAAAAATTGTTTCCAAACTTCAAATCTAACTGATAACCCTTTCTATTACCGCCTACATACCTACTTGTTAACAATTGGTATCCATTTTCCAGACACCTATCTCCTCTATTCAAGCCCCTTCTCCTTGGAAAATTTGACTTCCCTCTACTGACACCAGCTTATTGCACCTAAACAAATCAGAAACGCTAGAAAGTCAAATTAATCAAGAATTTCTAAAAATATTAAGCAAATATGGTAGCTCTTTCAAAGTTTACACCGATGCCTCCAAAAACGAAGACGAAACTGGGCAGCAATCTACTCATCAGATTAAACAGAAGCTTACAAATTACCTTCATATAAAACAACGTTCTCAGCTGAACTGTATGCGTTACTAAAAGCACTAGTTCTAATAGTTAACTAAAATAAAAAGAGAAATATCATTATTACAGATTCTCTCAGCTCAATAATGGCATTAAACCAAGTCTACTGTAATCATCCACTACTCCTTCGCATTAAAAAGGAACTAAAACATGCAGAAAATATGAACATTAAAGTTAATTTTATATGGGTACCGTCACATACTGAAATCGAAGGAAACGAGGTTGTAGATAAAATAGCAAAAAATGCAACTACTAACCCAAACGCAGAAGAGAATACGAAAGTTTTTCACACCGATCTGAAAGCATTCTTTAAAGAAAGGATTAATTCAATATGGCAGGATATATGGAAGAACTCCCCAACCAAGCTGTACGAAGTTGATAAGAATCATAAAAAATTCCCAAAATTTAACAATAGAAGACAACAAGTAACCTTCACTCGCCTCCGGATTGGCCATACTCGGTTAACACATGACTACCTACTAAAACGTACTGATAAACCTGTGTGTGACATGTGTAAAAGTGTCTTAACGGTAAAACATTGTTTATTGCAGTGCCCCAAGTACGATGTGCAACGCAAAATGTACATATAACATACCATCAACATTAAACAGTGCTCTTGGAAAAGACAGTAATACTAAAAATATTTTCGCCTTTCTCAAAGACTGCAAGCTGATATCAAAAATCTAATATTTTACTGTGTATAGATCTAGGTTTATTTCTATTTATGTATTGCTATAGTTAATATTTTATTGTTAAGTTCTAACTCTGTATCACAATCCATACACGCTAATAACCCTGCGTGGTTGATGCGTCATATAAGGAAAAAAAATTATTTACAGTTTTCTCAAAAGTGAGATTAGCAATTTTGATACTGGCCTCTCATAATAATGACAAACAACAATTTAGACAAACACATTCTAGAAGAAGCTAATTGAAAAAAATTAATAATAAAATGGAGATCACTTTACTTCATTACCATAATAACTTTAATGGCGGGGTAACCCCTGAACTGTTGTTTGTCCTCTTAATAAAATAATGTCAACGTTAGGCTGGTAATAGCTAACATACCATTAAATTTTTAAATTTAGAAAACATGGGGAAATGTATTTTCTATTACCAAATATTTAGTAATTCCAAAAAAAATTCAAAAACGAATAAATTTTAAAATGTTTAGTTTTTTGTCTCAGGCATTTTAAAAAATTTATTTGCACACCACAAATAGGGGTACATTCCTACGGTTACCTTGTCAGCATTAAGCCCTAAGGGTTTTGACCGTAATCATTTTCGAAATCAATATTGTCGCATTACCATCCTACAAATGGTATTTGTTCCATTATCGAACATTCCAATTAACCGAATGCTAAAGAAAGGAATTTATAGGCGTATAAATTCCTATGATTTGTTATAAAGGAAAGCAGTAAAATTTTACCACTACTCCTTAACAGCTTATATGTGAGCTTTGTGCCAAGTTAACTTTATTTATTACCCATACTCCGGAATAAAGCTAAAAGTATGTATCCTAAAAGGTATATATTCTGACTTTTTCTTTTGCGTTATTTCGGTTACGTGAGATTTATATTATTACAATTTTTAATAAGATTTTTTTACAGATCAGCACATAAAATAGTAAATAAGCCAAAAAAGATAAATCGATTCTGTAACATTTGGAATTTGTTTTTCTTTTGGGAACTGTATTATAATAATCTACTTATACATGCGTGAAAAGAAGTTTTTATCAGTTTGAATTATTAAAATTCATTTGAATTATTATACAGGGTGTTTCAAAAAAGGTAACCCCGTCTCTAGGGTAGGTAAAAACTGAAAAATAATTGGGATTTGCTTAATAAAAAATTTTTGTAACGCTATCCGTTTTTAAGATACAGGGTGTTGAAAAAAAATTTTACGCATTTTTTACGATTTTGCCGAAACTACTGGCAACATTGTAATGAAATTTTATACGAATATGTTTTGGAAGCTGATACATCCCACGAATTTGTTTTTATATCTGATTCTCATAGAGGGCGCTAGTTACACGGATCGTACTAAGTATTAGTCAATATTACTTTTTTAAGAGTATAATTATTAATCAAAATTTCAAGTAAACTTAAACATCATTCAATTTTACACGAAAAAGGTACTCTGGGTAAAACTCGATACTGTGTACCGTTTTCGGAATATTTTGATTTGAAAATTATGGAGTAATAATTGATGCTGGTAGTAATGATAAAGTTCTAATAGGTATACCTCTATTTTCTCCAAGTGTGCCATGGAAATCTGACATTTATTGATTGTTATGACGATAAATGAACAATAATTAGAGTTTTGAAACCTCGTTATTTGTAAAATCAAATCAAAATGTACTCAAATGTTGAATACACTGACATGTTCTTAACCTTAGGCGAATGTTTCGGATGTTCTAGTGCAGCTGTGACACGTTATGCAGAAAAGTTTCCTAGAAGAAACTTACCAAGTAAAAAAACATTTAGAGCCGTTAAAAAACGTTGTCGAGAAACTGGGAATATGAGACCAAATAAAATAAATTCTGGTAGACCAAGAACAACAAGAACAATTAATAAAGAAAATAATATTTTAAATTTACTTGATCAAGATCCAACAGTTAGCGTAAGGAATATAGCAAGACAAACAAATACTTCTTCTTCAAGTACTTGACGGATACTGAAAGAAGATAAATTACATCCTTATCATTACAGAAAAGTCCAAGAGCTCTTGCCAGATGATCTACCGGTTAGAGTGGATTTTTGTGAAACATTGCAACAAAGGACATCCCACAATCCAAATTTTTTAAAATGCATTCTTTTTACGGACGAGGCCACCTTTACGCGACAAGGTATGTTTAACTCCCATAATGCACACTACTGGTGTGATGGGAATCCACGAGTCAAAAGGGTATCACATTACCAACACTCATGTTAATGTTTGGGCAGCAACTTTAGGTAACAAATTAATAGGTTATCATATTCTACCTGGAAATTTAAATGATGATACGTATCTTGATTTTTTAAACAATTCCTAATTCGAGATATTAAAAGATTTAACGCTAAACGAGCGAAGATCTTTATTTTTTATGCACGATGGAGCTCTACCACACTTTGATAGAAGGTGTCGTAATTGGTTGAGTAATCATTTTCCGAATCGATGGATTGGTAGAGGTGCAGAAGCTCCGATTCATTGGCCCCCTCGGTCATGCAATTTTAACCCTTTGGACTACGCAGTTTGGTCGTATATTAAGGAAATAGTCTATGCTACAGAGGTAAATTCACGCCAAGAATTGGAAGAAAGAATTTAACGTGAATTTAATGACATCATAGCTGATTCCCTACCGTTTAGAAGGTTAATGGAATCTATAGAAAAAAGAATAGACTTGTGTATTCGCGAAAACGGATGGCATTTTGAACACTTACTGTAATTGAATTTTATTTTATGTTCTTAGTCATTAATTTTCTTCTTGTGAGTTTTGTTTAATTACTAACTATTTTATACCAGCATCAATTATTACCTCATACTTTTCAAATCAAAATATTCCGAAAACGGTACACAGTATCGAGTTTTACCAAGAGTACCTTTTTCGTGTAAAATTGAATGATGTTAAAGTTTACTTGAAATTTTGATTAATATTTATACTCTTAAAAAAGTTATATTGAATAATACTTATTACGATCCGTGTAACTAGCGCCTCCTATGAGAATCAGATATAAAAACAAATTCATGGAATGTATCAGCTTCCAAAACATATTCGTATAAAATTTCATTACAATGTTGCCAGTAGTTTCGGCAAAATAGTAAAAAATGCGTAAAATTTTTTTTTCTTCAACGCCCTGTATCTTGAAAACGGATAGTGTTACAAAAATTTTTTACCAAGCAAACCCCAATTATTTTTCAGTTTTTTACCTACCCTAGAGACGGGGTTACCATTTTTGAAACACCCTGTATTTTAATAAAGCCAACAAATAAAATAAGTTTTTAAACGAAAGTTTTGTTACATCATGGTCATTCTATTTGTTGTCGACTCTATGCGAGGTCATCTTACCCAATTATATTTCTTCATAAATTCATATCTTTAATCATACAAATATTAAACCCTTCTCACACATGTTATTCACTTTCACGTATTTCATCTATCCAACCCCTGTTTATGTATTGTTAAACATCTTCTTTACTTTTGGATATAGATAATTAATTCTATTAATTAATAATAGTGCAAAAAATAATAAATAATTGATTTTTTATTATTTTTTGCAATATTATTAATGGACTGTGTTTAAATAATAAAAAACTTCATAAAATATTTTTTCTGAGATATTAAGTGTTGCCTTAAAGCAACGCTAGGCGCTTACACTACCTAATTTTTGTTGAAAATAATAAACGAAAAATTAAGGCATTTGGGATACAGTAAAGTAGGCAATAAAACAAAAATAGAGATTTATTCATAAAAAAGCTGTAATTCGGTGTGATTAATTATAAAAATTTACAATATCGAGAGTGAAACAGTTTAAAACAAGAAGTGCATAGTCCAATATAACATTTTAAACACATTGTTCTAATGATAGATTTGCATGTTTTAGACGCACATCTTCTCTTTTTCCCATCTGGAATGTACTGTATCAAATGATTGATGGTGTCAAAACGAATGTCATCCGATACTCGGCTATCGACAGATGCTGTGAAGGAAGGCGATGGTCTTCCGCTTCCTTTGCTAAGTACACTATTGTAACGATGTTCTGATCGTTTAACAGTTCGAACCGTGGGAGTGTCAATATTTGCGCATCCACTTCTACAACGAGACAACGAAGTGGGATTCGGAACGGCTATATAAGGCGTGTGAGTAGCGGAATTAGACAGTCTTGTAGCTAGCGCTCTAGGCTTCTTGACTCGCCGGTGTAGTGAACCTGCGAGCCAACCCGGACAGAGAGATTTCCGTATTAAGGATCGTACTCTGTCCTTAACCAAGCGGAAACCATCGGTATTGTGTATTGAACATTGCCGTGGGTCTGCATAGCCGAATATTTTATTTGTGAGTACGTTCGGAGCTCCCGCTGAATTGAAGCGGAAGCGGGCATAAGTCTGCGTGTGATCGACTTCACCTATTTCATTTCTTTATTAGTAATAATTAATTTCTTTTCTTTTATAGACGTTTGCTGGGGAGTTCATTCATCGCGGGACCCAGACGGGTACGTAGAGTTCACTTCATTTTTATTTATTGTATGTACGGCGTAGAATTCATTTTATTTTATTTATTGTATATATGCTAAATTAATATATTTATTTTTTATTTCAACCTGTGTTTTACTGAGTCTGTCGCCCCGAAAGAGCTACTCATCACACTACACTTTGCTAAGTATGTGCTTACAATCTCTCTTGTAAAAAATTTAATTGCGATACATTTTCTCTGTCAGTTTTATTATACAATATCCAACTATTTTGTAATGCAACATTGAGCATCCATGTAAAAATTGACAAATACCATTTTTTTGCCACGAATACCGATCTGGTAGCAACCTTACATTCTGATCCATTTGATCAGTTCCTTCCTCAAATGTGTTAAACTTGGCAATTAATTTCGGTCTAGAAACAAGTATGTTTCGTTTGAGTTTCTGAGAAAATTTTTTTACTTGACCTACTTCTTGAGTGGCATAGAATGATGA
Source organism: Diabrotica undecimpunctata (assembly GCF_040954645.1). NCBI lineage: Eukaryota > Metazoa > Arthropoda > Insecta > Coleoptera > Chrysomelidae > Diabrotica > Diabrotica undecimpunctata. The sequence goes on from NC_092807.1 coordinate 55,825,905, forward strand.
AATCATTGTAACTACTGCATTATCCACCCACCGGACATATAATTGTCCATCATTTCGTTCAATAGCTGTTTCAAAATAACCTCGATCTTCTTTCATAAACTCATTTTTAGGATTTAACGGATATCCTCTGGGAACTCGGTTTTCGCGAATGGATGCTATGGCGTTATAACCACGAAATTTTTAAAATGAAAATAATGCAGTTACAGAAAACAAATTATCCATATAAATATTGTATCTGATATTGCTTTTCTCGGCTGACAGATCGTCTAATAGTAATATCAAGCTTCTTCAAATAGTTTTTCATAGTCATTATTTGAATTTTAATTTTTTCCTTGGTACAAGTCATTAACTAAATACCAATTTTTTGAGTTGACACACCACATTTTGTATCCAAATCTAATCGGCTTCTCTCTAATATACTGCTTGTAGCTATGTCTGCCAAAGTATTTTATTTTATCATACTTTTACCGCAAGATAAATGTTCTTCCGGTACAAAATTTTCAACAAAACTTTTTTTAAGCATGTCCATAAGAGGTCGTATTTTCCACGCTTTGTCATTTTGGCTGATTTTGGTATTATCTGAATAGTGCAAAAAACCGGCAAGTAAAACTGTAAGTTTTTTCATATATAGGAACTTTATTTATTTATTTTACTTTCCCTCCAGTTTCGAATATCTATATTGATGAGTAAATCTTAGAACATTATGTAAATATTATACAGATGGTATTCACTGAGGTGGGTTTCTCCGATCGAGAATATTCAGTATAATTCTTAGATATGCCTCAGTTGTTATAATGGTTTCTTATGAAATACGTCTGATAATAAAGTGATTTCGCGAGAACTATACGTAGCAGTAAATTGTTTCATTTATTAATTTGCGTATCCTGTTTTTAAGGTTAGTAGGTCTTGTATTAATTTTTGAATTTGAAACCTAGGACAATTATTTCAGTGATGGATTCTTATATAAGAGAAATTTAACGTCTAACTATTCTATATGCAGGAGTACTTTCACAAATGATTCCGATAGTTCTATTACTAACCATGATAGAGAAGAGTTTAGCGATCATGACACGGAATCTGAGCAAGAGGATATCCCGGAAGCAACACTAATAATTGAAGAACAAACTTAATAAAGAACAATCTGATAGGAGATTATGTTATTATTCAAAGGATGGAACTAAATGGAAGAAATTTGCACTACCTAAAAAATATTCGCACACGACGGAAGAATATAGTTTCTCACTTTCCAGGAACTATCCGAGAAGCAAAATACGCAATAAGTCCCATTGAATCGTGGGATCTTCGAATGCAAAATATTATTGAACTTGTAGTAGAATACACCAACATTTATATTAGAAAGATATCTAGAAGATACAAAAATCAAAACGACGTCAAACTTACATCTGTTCCGGAAATGAGAGCTTTTATTAGATTGTTATATTTAGTAGGTTTGGACCACGGCTGTCGAAAAAATTTAGAAGAATTTTGGGCAGACGATGGATGGCATGGGATCAGAAATATTTATAGCGACGATGGTACAAAAACTAGTTAGATTTTTTTTAAAAGAAATACGTTTTGATAATAAATTAACCAGGGACGCAAGACTCAAAACCGATAAACTAGCTCCGATAAGAGAGATTTTTGTAACATTTTTAAAAATCAGTCAATCTTGTTATACCTTTGTTTACTATGTAACTCTCGATGTGACGCTTTTTGCTCTTTGTAAAAGGTGTAGCTTTCGCATGTATATTCCAAACAAACCTAAAACATATGGAAATAAAGTATTTGCCACTTTCGACGCAAAAACATTTTACACTAATAATATGGAAATATACATATTATGCTGGTCTACAACCTGCTGAACAATATAAAGTAGATTATTTATGTGCAGCAGTTACTACAAGGATGTGTAAACCTGTCTATGAAACAGGAAGAAATATTAAGATGGATCGCTGGTTTGAATTGCAGCCGTGGCGCTAGAAGAACCTGGCGATGTTGCCACTATTTATCAAGCGCTAATGAACGACGTAGGTAATTTTCACCTCACAACACAGTTGCCGGGTTAAATGGTATGATATATACCAGTAGTGTACAAATAATGGCATATGCTGATGATATATTATGCTCATTGGAAGAATTTGACGATATGAACTAGTTGAGCTTTTCCACGTATCAAAGAAGCCGCAGAAAACATTGGACTTCTGATTAACACTTAGAAAAATAAATATATGCTGCCTGTAATTAGAATGCAACAAAATAACTTGAATGTGCAACACAAAACTATAGAAACGGTGAAAGTATTCTGCTGCTCAGGGTCACTGGTAGACTACAAAAACAGCACATCCAAAGCAATAAGAAAAAGAATATGCGTGGCTAACCGCTGTTATTTTGACCTAGGCCCTTAACTAAGAGCGAAAAATATGTCAAGAGGAACAAAGTGCAAACTTTATAAAACAATATTACGCCCATTACCCACTTATACAGATTGGAAACATGGCCAAAATCACTCGAGATGAAGAGACTAAAATCTTTCAAAGAAAAGTATTAAGGACCATAATATGGAGGATTTAACGAACCGGGTCTGTGGAGAAGGCAATACAATTTTAAATTATATAGACTTTTTGGTAATGCAGATATCGTGAAAACCGTTATAATAAACCGCTTGAGATGGTTGGGCCACATTATGCGGATGGATAAAAGTAATTCTGCTTAAAAAACCAGATTAAATAGGACGGTCAAAAGAAAAAGGAGGAGGCAACTTAGGTTTAGATATTAGGACGATTTAAGGGAGATTCGAGCAAGGGGATGTAGCACCAACCGATGATGACGTCTTTAGCTATCATTTTGTCTAGTAGATTGCTGCTATTTTGCTACCGTAACGTGCAATATTTATTTTTTTCAAAATAATTTAAAACATTAATAAGGGATATTTTAAGACCATATGGAACATTAGAACACCATACCATTATATTTCTTTATAGAAAACAACGCTTTAAGAAAATAAATCATTTTTTATTTCTTTCGCCCTAATTTTTTAACGAATAAACTTTTAAAAATACATAGTGGTATATCGCATGGCTTGATATTTCATTACTCTCCTATTATTCAGCTTATAGTATCCTCCCAGAAACGGAAGCCATTGTAAGTGATTGCCGCTGAAGCCGTATTGTTTCTGTTTTATGGCAATAAAAACCTTAAGCCAGCACTGGAGTCCTATAGAATATCTCGAAACTTGGGAAGTGGGAATTGCATAGAATTGAATTCTGGATTAGGAAATAACTAAATTCAATTACGGTTTCATAAAAGAGCGATCCTTTTTATTTTCGTGGTTTTGTAGACGTTAAAGGACAATGGAGATGACTTATACATTTCACTTCAAGGGAGTACTCTTCATTTTAATTTATATATAGACTTAGCATTAATTATAAAGTTTAATTTAGAAAAGTAGTTATAGACTTTTGAAATAACCATAATTTTTTAAAATTGGCTTAGAAATAACCACAGATTTATTATTTTTTCTACATTTATGTGAAAACTTACTAAATTTTCCCAGTTCCCTATTGACCTAGTGCATCGAATTTTTTTATTGCAGTCATTTGTCATTTTCTTACAAAATTTTGTAATTGTGACAAAAGTGTACATTTTTATTATTTTTAAATTAATCATTATCATATCAACTTAATTGCATACCCGATTACGAGATAACTATGAAACTGTATTTTGTTAAAAATAATACCTCCAGTACCTCAAAAAAACCTATATATACTTCAGTTTATATTATGTAAAGCTTGTTGACATTTCGCAAGTTTGTATAAATATTTAAGAAAAATTATTTCACTGTCTTACCGACAACTCCATTTAACACATCACAATAACCAATATCAGTACTCGTTTCAAGGATTAAACAACATAATTATTAATAGCTATAATTCAGACGTTCCCACCTGTATTTCCAAAGGACAGCCGCTTTCAACAAAAGCTACTCAACTCAACATTTCACTTTGCTCCTGACCTGCCAATATGACAGAGGTCTTCGTTACACGGTGCTACAGCTTTACTCCACGTGGTAAAGAACATATTCTGTACACCAATTACATTGCTTGCTGTTTCATAACAAGTACTTATATAATTCCTAAATACATTTGTTGCCAAATCGTATAATTGTCCTGAACTATTTTTTTTTTAATTAACGTGTCTCGACTACAAGGTCATTGACACGATGACAGTATAATACCATATAAGGTATATACAGTTTTATATTTGAAGATACACAGTACATAAAACACAATAATTGTTTTTTACAAATTTAACCGTTACACATAATTATTAAAATTCACAGTTTACTAAGCACTTCAATGTCCTTTAAATATTTAAACAGGTTTACAAGTTTCTGAGTTCCACTCAACATTTCTTTAATATTATCCCCCAACTGGTGTTGTTTTCTTTTAGCAGAAAGATGCGGACATTGTTTAAGGAAATGGCTGACTGTTAAGGGACTGCTGCAATGGCTGCATGCAGGTGGATCGGTAGATGCCATTAGAAAGCCATGTGTAAGACGAGTGTGTCCAAGTCTTAATCTTCTTAGAATAACCTTGTGTCTTCTGGGCATAGGTGGTAACTCTAAGGAAGGTATAACTGGTTGTATATCGTGTAAGTGACTCGGAGTTGTGTTCCAATTAGCTTGCCATTTGTCATATATACGCTTTTTAAACATTTTTTAATATCATTATGCAACTGGATATTTGATATAGGTATATCCAAAGTAGAAACTGGACAGGACTTGGATGTGAGGAACTCTTAAGAACAGCTGAAGATAGACAAACGTTTGCCACCATAACCGCTAACCTCCATTGATGGAGACGGCACTTGAAGAAGAAGAAAGTAGAAGCTTCTTTTGCGACTACATCTGCAGCCTCATTTCCTACAACTTTTACATGTGAAGGTACCCAGACAATAGTGACAATTACTCCATGATCCGTAAGTTTATTATATATGTCATGTATTAAATTTACCAGAGGATGATTTGAGAACATGTTTTTAATTACTTGTATTGATGATAAGGAGTCTGTGCAAATCGCTACATTGAGATCAGTGCTCAGGAGAGGGCATCGTTCGGAAATCGTTCTCGATTTCCGTAGTGGAAATTGAAACGTCAATAAACGTATTTTAACCTTTAATTGTGGCTTATTCCCATTTAAATAGTAATTAATTTAAAATGCCACAAGAAAATAGCTTCAGAACAATATACATCTGACTACTTATGCTTTACAAGCAGTGTTATCTGTACCGATAGGACAAAATTCTGCATTCTTTACAAATCTTGCTTAAACTGTTATAACTTTACAGTAGTAGAAGTAAAGGCAAAAAAAGTCCAAGTCTCCGAAACAGATAGCACTGTTTCGCTAAACTAGCTGTTACTTTTGGAATGAAGTGATGAGGAATAGAGGAGCAATAGAAATCGGATCTTGCGTTTATTACTATCTAAAAGAATTGTCAATAACCAGTCCAGGGTCCTGATTCTAATTGAGATTTCGACTCAAAACATGTCGAAATTAATATGGCGACGTCGAAATGAGATTTTGCGAACCTTGTGGATTTCAGCTGAACTAACCAAACGACGTCACTAGTTTTTGATTTATCGAAATTAATTTCAACTTCAAGAAAGTGGTTGAAATTTCATTTCGAGTCGAAATTAATCTGACATGACTGACTGGACTGGGAGAAGTGAACTTAGGTTCAGTTTAAGTAGGCGGTGTTTTGATCCTTGCAAGGAAAACTGAGGCAAAAAGTATCAATATGGCTGTGTTTTACGGACATTTGCTAGTTTTGGAGGAATTAGAGAGGTTAGATATCCGACGTTCATAACGGAGGATAAGAAGAATGTTACGGGATACTCAAAATTCTTTTTCACTAAGTGATGCTCAATTTAGGCAGCAATTCCGGATTAATAAACAAGCTGCAAATTATTTAATAAGAGTATTAGAACCATATTTGGAAGAAGGTGTTTATGCCTCTAGGATACCCAAAATGTTTAGGGTTAGTATTACTAAGCTGCAGTAAATTTAAAAATATATTAGAATATAACCACTAAGTCAAATCTTAGTGGTTATAACTTAAGGATCTCCCACATCGCCTTTTTTTTTCTTGCCATCTTTTCTTTCAATTCAAAATATAATTGAGAATGGCCAATATTTATGATTTAACAACTCAAACAAGAAAAGACGTTCACGTAACGTAAACAAAACAAACATTCAACAAGCGTAGTGCAGCCAATAAACAACAGGGCCAACCTAAATTTTCAGCAGTGTCAAAATGATAAAGTAAATATCCCCAGTTTTAACTACAATCGAAATGAATGAGAATCGCTAGCGATTGCGACTGTCATGGCGTAGTCGCTTTTAAATTTCGACATCGAAATGAAATAGAATCAGGGCCCAGGGGTTGATGTGATTTTTTATTCCAATAACTGTGGAGGCCAACAAAAAAATTAATTTCTAATAGCCATGTACCTGTTTGCTGTCAATACTTTAGACATCAATTCTATTACTCTCAAGTACCTTATTCGAGGTCACACCCAAAATGAAGGTGATTCAGTCCACAGCATAATAGAAAAAACAGTAAAGAAGGCAACCAAATCAGGGCCCATATACATTCCCGAGCAACTTTGAATTAATTAGGAATTATTAAAAAACAGGAGCTCCTTTAAACGTTAAAAAATGGATTTCACTGAGTTTTACGATGTAAAAGCACTATACAGTGAAATGGGACTAGATTTCACCAAAGGCGAGGAAGGCCGTAACTTCAAAATTACAGAAGTATTATTACTTCAAATCTTAAAAGGGAAATATTACTTCCTGTATAAAAAAATTATAAACAATCAACAAGTGGACGAAAGTTAATGTTAGCCAAAAAAGAAGGGGTCGGAGTTCGTACGAATTGTTTTCACCGAAATGCCAGCTGCGTAAGGCTTACTCTTCAAAAATTCCTTTAGGTGATAACAAACTAAAAGATTTAAAACAGTTACTTTCAAAACATATAATTCCTGGATTTTGTAAGCCTTTTACGATTAAATTTTTCATTGGTACTTTTTTTTTGCAATTTCAATTTTATTTTTAAGTTTCTTTTTATTAAAAATGTTTGCTTTTACTACAATTTTTAGTTTGTTTAACAAACTTTTTTAATGACTTTTTGTGCTTATTTCGATTCCACCTTTTAAAACTAGCTAGGTAACCAAAAATTTTACAAAATGAGTATGTCTGTGAAAATTTTATATTTAAAACTAAATTCTAAATTTTTCTTTCTAAAACTAAATTCTTAATTTTTTATCCCTAAATTTGATCCGCAATTGCAATTACGTCATTGTTGCCTCAGTTATTTTGTGGGAACAATAACGTAATTGCAATTGGGGATCAAATTTAGGGATGAAAAATTAAGAATTAATTTCGAATGCGTAGTAGGGTTACAGTATATCACGGTGGCTAAGTATAACTGCAATACTAATCCAGTAACTTCAATATACTTCATTGCATAAGGTATTAAGTAAAATAATTTTATATTTTTGGTTCTCCTGAAAAGTTACACTTTTGTAGTTGCGTCATTGTTCCACCGGGACAGCAATATATCCTAGCTATATAAAAGTTCTTATTACAAACTACTAATCTACATTCGATTCATTTTCTTCTTCGATAGAATTAGGATATATGTCACGTAAATCACTTTTGCAAGGCAAACTTTTGTAGAAGTCATGAAAAATTTCAGAGATGTATGAGAGTAATTCTATTAAATTTTGTTTTTTTTTATCAGAAATAGCAGTCTGTATAGCTGTATTGCAGCCTCTTGCTAAAAGTTGACTTTCTTAAAAGGTTCCAAAGGATTTAATAAAGTTTTATTAAAAGAATTCCACACTGCTCTTTGTTGTATTGTAACCACTTTACTTCCTCCAAACAAATTTTTTGCCTTCTTCGTTCACTTTATTTTGCTGTAGAGAAGTTTTAAAAAGCGAAGCATAATCATAAAATTTTTTCTTACGCGACAAATGGTTTCCCCTTTCCTGTTTGTCCCACTAGTTGTATCCAGTCATATGGATGATTTATTGAGGTTCCATATCTCTGTCTGGTTCTCTCTATCATGGAATGGTCAGTGTCACATTTCATATGTGTATGTCCTGCAATAAGGAACTTATGGTCAATGGTTTTCAAATGTCGGCTGTTTTGTTCTAACGTAAAAAACACCACACCACATTTGACCACCACAGGTATCTGAGTACAATATAACGTGAGTAATTTCCGTAGAAAGGTCAACAAGATACAGCATAAACCAATTTGATTTGCACCTCTTCCGGAAATTACTTCGTGCCACATATGATTAAAAGATTCTCCTGTAATACAATCATGTACAGTAAGATTAAAGGTCCACAGTTGTCTTTTATAAAACGCAACGGAATGTAACTAGATTAGGTGTTGGGAGACACTGCTGCATCTCAAAGGTGTACACTTTTGTAGAGGTGTTGTCCTTATTATTTATTTTGTCATTTGCTTTTTGATTTGTATGCGTAGTCTGCTTCGGCTTGATAAATGGCTAGTTTTTTACATAATTCGTCTTTGTTTTCAGTATTTGCTTTAATTTTTATATGCAGTTGGTCACATGTTTGACATGTATCCTTTTTTGGTACCTTTATAGCTATTTATATGCTGTGAAAAATGTTTTTGTAAACCATTCTGCTTACAGGTTGGTATTTGGAATCTTGTTTAAGATATTCTTCATCCATCTTTGCAACTGTATAGTGCGGTGGAAGATATTTTTTACTTGTTTGGTTTCTGCAATAGTGAGTTTCGCATGCAGGCAAAGACAAAATGTGATGTTTAGTAGCTTGAGTAACTTCATCGGATAATCTATGCCATGGCTTATGTGATCCTCTATTGTGTTATTCCAGAACTTGAAGCAACCTTTTGTAGTAAAGTGTTGGTAATAAATTTACTGCTTTCGCCAAAAGACTTTTGAAAGCATGACTTACATGTTGGTATTTAAACCATTAATCTGAAGATGATATTGATAGGTTAACAAACGCAATTTTTGTTTATATTTATCGTCAACTTTTTGTTTTGATGTTTTCTTTTCAACGATGTTTACAAGACTAGTTATCTTATTTTGGCTACCCATGGCATAATATTCTTTAAATAAAGTGTGTCTTGTAACATTATTAAACTCTTTCTGGCATTTCATGCGGCAATTCGTTAGTGGTTTGCAGTGTCTCACTTCAGCTTCTCTGTCTTTTAGAGTTTTGTAGCTTTGGCCTAAATTTTTTTTCGATTTATTTTCTAACGTTAGTGTTCTTGTTTTACCTTTTATAAGTTTATTTCAATATTCCTACTTCGTTTCACTGGTGTTATGTGTACTGTGTTTTCTAAATTTACGTGACTCACACCAACCACATTTGATTTGCTTTCATTTTCCAGTAGGCTTTTTTGTTTTTTCGGTCTTAAAATGTCACCTTCAACCGATAATAAAACGTCATAATCTTCATCCGGATCATAAGAAGGATCAATATCACTATAATCATCAAGACCATATAGTATATCAGATTGAAACTGAGAAATAGATGCAGCAGCATTTGAACCTAAAACCATAATTGTTAGTCTTTTCTTAAAACCAACAAACGAGAACTTACTTATACCACTGCCTAGGTTGCTATTAGTCTGTCTATTTTCTGGCTCTGGCTTTTCTTTTCATCTGCTTCCTCTTGATGTTGATAAGATTCGGAATCGGAATCTACGTGTTATTGTAGTTATTATTCACAATAAAACAAATTTTAATAATAATAACTTACCTGTATTATTTGATTTCATTTTAAACTGTCAAATCTGTTTTAAAATTTCGATTTAAGATTTCTTTATCAGTTTCTTTTTCTTGTACTGGTTGATTTTCAATAGTACAATCTTCTTTTTCTTGTTGATGGTTGATTCAAAAAAACTACGTTTTGTGTAGACGTAAAGAGACGAGCAACGAACACTTTACGTCGACGAGGACGATTAGTTGAGCTGAGAGACTACTACAAAACTAAAAATAACTCTTTCGGGACAGTGGACAGTCGGGCTATTGGTTAACGTTGAAAATAAAATAACTAGGTATTTGGATTAATGAATGAGTTTAGATTTACGATTGATCTGCATTTTCGAAGGTGATGAATACTTCCATTAATAAAAATATTAGTTTAGAGTAAAAGAAACAAATAGATATGGATTTACTAAACCTATGCAAAGACTCGTTTCATCCGTTTTCCATAGTTGAAGAACGAGCTTTTAAAAAGTTTGCAGGGTGTATTCCTGGATATAAACCACCAAGAAGAAAAACTTTGTCAGGTTCATTACTTTAGGAATGTTATAATCAAAACTGAGCAAATTATTAGATCACAAGTTGTTAAAGAAGTAGAAAATATCTGTATTACTACTGACATCTGGACATCTGGAGTAACTGAGAGTTACAACGCATTAACAGGACAATATTTAACCGAAAATTTAGAATTTAAAACGGTTTTATTAGGCTGCTGCCATTATTCAGAATTCAGAAAACATCGCATTTGAAATTAGTGAAATTATTAAACAGTGGGGTCTAAAACCAAAAGTAAATTTTGCAGTAACTGATAATGCCTCAAATATAGTCAAAGCTATTAAATATGTTTTGGAATGAAAACATTTAAATTGTTTTGCTCATACGTTAAATTTATTGGTGGAGGACGCACTTAAATGCTGTCGTTTACAAATAGATAAAATAAAAAGTCTTTGTATGTTTGTTTATTTGAAACTACTGGTAACAATCAACTAGTTACTTGTTTATGAAAAACGATTCAGTTTCGTTAACGATAAAAATGTCAACGTCCCACCTCTAGTTTCTTATGTATCGCATGTGGAATACCGGTTCTGAAGTTGCTGAAATGGTATTGCTGGTGCCAAATAATTTTGTATGAAGCTTGTTTATTGTTGGCGTTATAATACAGTTTATTATTTTATTGGAAATAAGGCACAATGTGACTTTAAAATAAGCTTATTTTGATGTTTAGATTTTTAATTCGGAAATCGTACTTAAAACACGAAACATTAATAAATTTTATTTATATAAAACGATTTTCGAAGTGGAAATCAAAATGTTAAATAACACTTATTGTAAAGTAAAATTGTGGCATATTTACAATAAAAAACAGTAAGCTGCTATTCAAATTCATTTCCCCCAAATTTTATTATCTTAGAACATTGTTCAAATGCTAAAAAGACAACAGGTCAAATAAAACCAATAAGTTTGGCAACGTTGAATTTCCCCTTTTTTATTATTTCCACTCATGTATTTTCGGCGATATTTAAAGGGCGGCCTAATATACCTCTTTTTTTAAACAGGTGTTTCTCACTCTATCTCACATAAGTTCCATACCGACCATAAACTTTTACCTACACTATATATATATATATATATATATATATATATATATATATATATATATATAAATATTTATATATATATGTATTGGTATATCGGTCGCTAATACTTTACCGAGCAGCAGTAAACAAACATAGATTAATCTTCTACATCACGCTTACATCAACGTGATACAATAAGAAAACTACAGCTATCAGTCTCTGCACTAAGGTGGAACTTATTGAAATTTATGTTCGCCTAAGAGTATGAAAGACCATTTTCAATAGTTAACGGACAACTGAAAAATCTTAACTTCTTCTTCTTCAAGTGCCCTCTCCGTTACGGAGTTTGGCAATCATCATTGCTATTCGTATCTTTGAAGCTGTTGCTCTAAATAATTGGTTAGATGTGCACTGGAACCAGTCTCTTAAATTGCGCAGCCAAGATATATGTTGTCTTCCCACGCTTCATTTGCCCTGAATCTTTCCTTCGATAATTAACTGGAGCAATCGGTACTTTTTCCCTCTCATCACATGACCAAAATATTCCAACTTTCTTCTCTTGATGGTGATCAACAGCTCCCGTTCTTTGTTCATTTTTAGAAGAACTTCACTATTTGTTACTTTGTTTATCCAAAGTATTTTCAAAATTCTTCTGTATATCCACATTTCGAAGGTCTCTAGTTTATCAATATTGCTCTTGTTGAATGTCCAAGTCTCTACTCCGTACAGCAGTATCAAGAAGATGTAGCACCTAAGAAATCTCATTTTCAGGTTTAAGTTAATGTCATGACTTCCCAGAATGTCCTTCATATTAACAAAAGCGGCTCGAGCCTTTCCAATTCTAGTTTTTATTTCTTCTGTGATGTCATTGTTGTTATTAACGCTTGTTCCCAAATATTTATATTTGTACACCCGTTCGATTTCGTTATTGTGAATGTACATGTTTGCATTCAATCTTTGTTTTTTTTTTTAAATAATCATGAATTTCGTCTTCTTGACGTTCATTGCTAACCCTTTCTCTTAACTAGCTCTGACTACCTTGTTTAAAATGGCTTGCAGGTCTTCTACTGTCTCCGCCATTAAAACCGTATCATCTGCGTATCTAATATTATTAATTGGTTGGTCGTTAACTTTTATCCCAATCTCTTCTTCCTCCAATGCTTTCTCTATAATTTCTTCCGAATAGAGATTAAATAGCATTGGTGACAGCACCCATCCTTGTCTAACTCCTTTTTTAATTTGAATTTCATTTGTTGTGCTATTTTCGATACGTGCGACTGCTTTCTGATTATAATACAAAGTAGATATTATTCTTATATCGCGAGTGTCTAACTGTTCAGCTTCCAAGATCTCTAAAAGTTAGCCATGCTTGACGTTATCAAACGCCTTGTTGTAATCAATGAAACAAGCAAATACATCTTGATTCACATCCAAACACCTCTGTGTTACGATGTTAAAGGCAAATAATGCTTTGCGAGTTCCATATCCCTCCCGGAATCCAAACTGAGTTTCTCCGATATCTTCTTCCAATTTTCTGTAAATTCTATTGTGAATTATTTTAAGGAATATTTTTAAGGTGTGGCTCATCAGACATGAGCATGGCATTAGCATGTGCCTTCTTAGGAAGAGGGACAAACGTTGATCTTAGCCAGTCTTCAGGAATTATACTGTTTTCATAAATCTTGTTAAATAAGTCTACTAACAAGTGGATTCGATTTTCTTCTATCAACTTTAGTATATCCGTAGCTCGTCTGGTCCTGGAGCTTTGCTATTCTTTGATGACTTCACCGCTTGCATGACTTCTTCTTTGCTTATTTCTGGACCTGTCTCCTCTGGAAAATTATCACAAGGAGGCTGCCTTTGATCGTCAAATAGTTTTTCTATGTATGTCTGCCAATGTTTTAGTTTCTCCTCTGTTTCCATTATCATGTTACCTTGTTGATCTATAACTACTGTCTGCTTCCTGTTTCTATATCATTTCTTTAACTTTCTTGTGAAGATAGAACGAATCATATTTGGCTTCCAAGTTTTCAATCTCCTTACATTTGTTTTGTAACCATTATTTTTTAGCGTCGCGGGTTTTCTTTTGATATCTATGTTAATTTGCTTACACTGTTCTTCATTTTTGCCTTTCGATAGTCTTCAAGAATTCATCAATAACAAAATTTCGTCACTCATCCATTCTTTATGTTTCTTTGGATTTTCTCTCTTCAGAATATTTTTAGCGGGCTCCAGCACGTTCTTTTTAATAATGGCCCAGTGTTTATTAATGTCTATACTATATTCGCCTAATAGAAAAGTAGAATATACAAACTAGAGACGCGTGATATATTCATTCCAAGTATCTAGATAGCCCAAAACCTTCGAACAAAAGTGTTCGATTCTTGTATCCTTTCCGTTCTCACTTACGGAGCTCAAACCTGGACATTCACAAAAAAGAACATGGACAAGATTCGAAAAACTCAGCGAGCCATGGAACGACAGATGCTTGGTATCTCACTAATAGATCGGCAAACGAACGAAGCAATCCGGAACAGAACAAAAATAAAGGACGCCGCGAAAAAAGCAGCTAAATTAAAATGGAAATGGGCTGGACACAACGAACGTCTCGAAGATGGTAGATGGAACAAAGAAGTCGGAAACTGGCGACCGTACAATGCGAAGAGACCAAGAGGAAGACCTCAAATGCGCTGGAGCGACGATATCAAAAGAGTCGCAGGACCAATGTGGAAAGGGCTAGCACACAACAGGGACGAATGGCGAGAAATGGGAGAGGCCTTTATTCGACAATTCGGATAGAAAAAGGGCTATAAAAAAAAATCTAGAGATGCTGAAGAGGTATCTACTTGTTACAAAATCACTTATACTGTAACTGATTATATACAAAAGCGTATCAAAAGTAACAAGTAGAAACTCACAAGTAATGACAATCTACACCTCTAAACAAAGACGCATAATTTGCAGTTTTAACAGATATGGATTCAGTAATCCTTACGAATCATATTTATGTCTGTTGAATTATATAAATATAATTTTTACTTTTAATAACTCTATATATGTGTGTTGGTATATTTATAGTGTTGGTTTATAATTATAGTGTTATTTAAATAAACTTAGAACTGTGAACATTTTTAAGGTGTTTGCTGTTTTCTCTCAACTGAAGTAAGTAAATTTAATATTATTCTGACTCTATTATAATAATTATTATGATGATAAAAGGGTTGCAAATGTGAGTCCAGAATTGAACAAATATATTAAAAAGGTCAATAATCACAATCTAATATTTACTTTCAAAGTTTTACAGAAGCGATCGGTTTCGAGGCTTACAATATTTGCCTCATCCTTAGGCCCAGCAAAGAGTTTGTTTTGTTAAAAAACAATAATATAGATACCGCCAATAAGAAGTTTTCCGCTTACATCCAGGGTACCGTCTGTCTTCATCTTTTCCTTTTGACACTATCATTGTAGTGAGGTGATATGTTGATCATTATATATGTATGTAAATAAAAGGTCTCACAAAACAAAGACCTTTAGGTCTTAACCTTGTAAGAACCTGTGACAAAAACAACAAAAAAAGGACATCCTACTGCATAATATGTGATTTTCCATCTTCCACAAGTTTTTAAACTATATACAGTCCAGATGTGGCAGCTTATACTGTATATGTATTTGTTTTTAACCACTTTTAATTTTATTACAAACCAGAAGAGAATCATACCTTTTTAATAATAAAAAAACTTTGACAAAAAAAACTAGAACATCCAAGAAGTATTTTAAGGATCAAAGACAACAACCTTGAGCAACAGTTACACAGTTAGAACACATTAATGCTCTACCATATTCCCAAGAGTCTTTTATTTACAACATATATTATGATCAACATATCACCTCACTACAATAGATAGTGTCATAAAGGAAAAGATGAAGACAGACAGTACCCTGGATGTAAGCGGAAAACTTCTTATTGCCGATATCTATATTATTGTTTTTTAACAAAACAAACTCTTTGCTTTGTCTGAGGATGAGGCAAATATTGTAAGCCTCGAAATCGGTCGCTTCTGTAACACCTTGAAAATAAAGATTGTGATTGGAAGTATTGACCTTTTTAATATATCTGTTCAATTATCTATTATCTAATATTTTATTAGAATATTAGCCTGTAAATAATATTTTGCAGGTTTGTATATACAGTCACTAAAACAAATTAATATGTCGGACACGGATTCTGCCGATGAACTCGCAAACATACCTTTAACTCCCCCCAAAAAGAGATCTAAAAAAGGCCATTTAAGCGTAGACGTTAAAGAAATAATTGTAAACGTGTATAAGCACGAATTACAAGAAAATCCGGCGTTAACATTGTCCGCTGTTGAGAAAAGAGTAGCCGATAAAGTTGGAGTATCGGATAGTTCTGTGTTTAAAGTTATTAGAGAATATAAAACTACACACACATTAGTTGCACCAAAAAAAATGTACCACTCGTAAAGGCAAACTCGAATCTGTAGATCATTTTGACAAGGTAGCGATAAGAAGAATAGTGCATCAATTATTTTTTAGAAATGAAATTCCCACGATAGATAGAGTTCTACAACAGGCCAACGACGACCCCAATCTACCTGATTTCAAACGTACTACGTTTTACAAGCTTTTGAAAAAACTTCAATTCAAATTTGAAAAACGTGGCCGGAACAGTATGCTTACAGACAGAGATGACCTTGTAATCTGGAGAAGAGAATTTTTAAGGCAGATAAAAGATCATAGGAATGGCAATCGTAAAATATATTATTTAGATGAGACTTGGATTAACGCTGGTCATACTAAATCAAAAACATGGATTGATACGTCAGTCACCTCACCTCATTTGATATTTCGAACCATCTTCGACATAACCGGCAAAGTCAAAAATAGTGATGTCACAATTCTTCTAAATATACATTCGTTTCTGCTGACACAAATAAATGTGAAATCGATATCGAAACGTCGACTTAATAAATTTTATTTATTAATGTTAATGTAATGTTAAATGTATAAGTCTATCTACCCTATAATTATGCATAAGCATTTTCCCGAACTTTTACACAAGAAGAGGTCTCTTTCTATATCATTAATGATAATATTATTACTTATTTCCAAATATTGGTCTTAAAGCGTAAAATGTATAAAAACAACTGTCTATTTTTTGCCTTTTGATTAATACCACAATTAACTAATGATGTGTGAATGACAGTTTACAAAAATATTATTTAAGTATACTTCTTTGAAAGATTAATCATTGATTACTATTATTTTAACAGTAATCCTAAAAATTATAAATTAATTCATTTCAAATTCAGATGGTATAGGCTGCTAGAATCTTAATACAACCCTGTACAATTATATAAACATCGGGTTTCGCGTGTTATGTGCATGCATTTGTTGACCGCTACTTTTCTGTTAAATGAATTTACTATAGTTCTGGTATCTTCTCTGTCTTTTCAAGTTTTTCAAGATTTGCCTGAATACTTGTTTCTACCTGATGTTTAATTGTTTCATCATTTAAACGATTGATTATATTTCTTGTTTGGTCTTAGGTGTTTGTACTCTTTTAAGTTTTATTCGGAATTGTGCCACTACTGGATTGTGGTCTGACCCTATATCTGCTCCTGGATACGTTTTCACAGATTCGATTGTGTTTTTATATCTGTTGTTTATGGTTATATAATCCATTTGATTTCGTATAATATGGTCTTTACTATCTTCAGGAGATTTCCACGTGTATACTCGTGTAAATGTGTTTTTTATTATAAAATTATTTTAATTATAAAAACCTCAACACATGCCAGATTGTTAAAACTAATAAAACTATTAATGAGTGAATTAACAAAATTTCTGTAGTTAAAAAATAACTAGTTAATCTTACTGTACTGCTTTAGCTAATATTTTTGGAGACATAAAAATTACATATAAATTGTCATGCTATGTCTGGCATGTAAACGAACTACAAAAAGTAAATTTAACATGCATTTTCCTTCAGCTAGACCAGCATAGGAATTGTAAAAATATAAAAGTACAGCGAACATTCAGAACATTTTAAAATTATTTTCATTTGCACGAATGCGAAATTTTACTGGCGTCAAGATACCAAGGATTTTACATTTCATGTATATTTTGTACCGTTTTAAATAAAACAATGCCTTTCGCGATGCAACGTGGTGAATCGCTATTCTGACTGAAAAGAATTGTTTCTTATGAACAGCTGTCACTTAATCATGGGATGAAACGGTCTCTATTCGCACAATGGTATTGTTGTCAAAGGAGAGGTCGCGTGTTATAGACACAAATGAAAATAAGCTAAAACCATGTTGCCTTGTAAAGGTTTTTGAGGTTTTGATATTAAAAAATTAGTTATATTTTGTTTACAAAGTCATGCTTATTACCTTTTTTCTATGAAATAATTAGTTTTTATTACGCATGGCAATTAATTGATTCTTTATGCACTGCAAACGTAAACTTTATTTATTCATAAAATTGAAAATATGTAATATGCACGTATCCGAAAATAAAGGAATCAAAAGCTAAAGCGCTTTTTTAAAATCTTGATATCTGCAAACGACAACTTATATTAAAAAAATTATCATAACTGTGTCAGTTAGTAACTCACCCTAATATGTTGTAAGAATTATTTACAAAATAAGTATTACGAAACAATACATCTAAAATCTGTTAAAGACAAAAGATCTTTCAGGTTATTATTTTTAAAACACCTTTTCCTAGAATCCACAGTAGACATAGAAATGAAAGTGTAAGGGATTACGTTGTACATTTAAATACAGAAACTTTCATAACAGCTGGCAGAGATCTGTGGTAAGAAGTCATAACTTAATAATGTCGACATTTTAGCTAAATTAAGTTATTAACATCATTGTGTTCATCTTAGCGAAATCTAC